>NW_021822911.1:1427475-1727475 GCF_901001165.1 Salmo trutta | reverse complement strand
CTCTGAAACCAGGTTAATTGTGTGTATTAGACTCTGAAACCAGGTTAATGGTGTGTATTACACTCTGAAACCAGGTTAATGTTGTGTATTAGACTCTGAAACCAGGTTAATGACAGATGGTGTGTATTAGACTCTGAAACCAGGTTAATAACAGATGGTGTGTATTAGACTCTGAAACCAGGTTAATGGTGTGTATTAGACTCTGAAACCAGGTTATTGACAGATGGTGTGTATTAGACTCTGAAACCAGGTTAATAACAGATGGTGTGTATTAGACTCTGAAACCAGGTTAATGGTGTGTATTAGACTCTGAAACCAGGTTATTGACAGATGGTGTGTATTAGACTCTGAAACCAGGTTAATGGTGTGTATTAGACTCTGTAACCAGGTTAATGACAGATGGTGTGTATTAGACGCTGAAACCAGGTTAATGACAGATGGTGTGTATTAGACTCTGAAACCAGGTTAATGGTGTGTATTAGACTCTGAAACCAGGTTAATGACAGATGGTGTGTATTAGACTCTGAAACCAGGTTAATGACAGATGGTGTGTATTAGACTCTGAAACCAGGTTAATGGTGTGTATTAGACTCTGAAACCAGGTTAATGACAGATGGTGTGTATTAGACTCTGAAACCAGGTTAATGGTTTGTAATAGACTCTGAAACCAGGTTAATGGTGTGTATTAGATTTTGAAACCAGGTTAATAACAGGTGGTGTGTATTAGACTCTGAAACCAGGTTAATGACAGATGGTGTGTATTAGACTCTGAAACCAGGTTAATGGTGTGTATTAGACTCTGAAACCAGGTTAATGACAGATGGTGTGTATTAGACTCTGAAACCAGGTTAATGACAGATGGTGTGTATTAGACTCTGAAACCAGGTTAATAACAGATGGTGTGTATTAGACTCTGAAACCAGGTTAATGGTGTGTATTAGATTCTGAAACCAGGTTAATGACAGATGGTGTGTATTAGACTCTGAAACCAGGTTAATGGTGTGTATTAGACTCTGAAACCAGGTTAATGACAGATGGTGTGTATTAGACTCTGAAACCAGGTTAATGACAGATGGTGTGTATTAGACTCTGAAACCAGGTTAATGGTGTGTATTAGACTCTGAAACCAGGTTAATGACAGATGGTGTGTATTAGACTCTGAAACCAGGTTAATAACAGATGGTGTGTATTAGACTCTGAAACCAGGTTAATGACAGATGGTGTGTATTACACTCTGAAACCAGGTTAATGGTGTGTATTAGACTCTGAAACCAGGTTAATAACAGATGGTGTGTATTAGACTCTGAAACCAGGTTAATGGTGTGTATTAGACTCTGAAACCAGGTTAATAACAGATGGTGTGTATTAGACTCTGAAACCAGGTTAATGACAGATGGTGTGTATTAGACTCTGAAACCAGGTTAATGCTGTGTATTAGACTCTGAAACCAGGTTAATGGTGTGTATTAGACTCTGAAACCAGGTTAATGACAGATGGTGTGTATTAGACTCTGAAACCAGGTTAATGGTGTGTATTAGACTCTGAAACCAGGTTAATGACAGATGGTGTGTATTAGACTTTTAAACCAGGTTAATTGTGTGTATTAGACTCTGAAACCAGGTTTGTGGTGTGTATTAGACTCTGAAACCAGGTTAATGGTGTGTATTAGACTCTGAAACCAGGTTAATGACAGATGGTGTGTATTAGACGCTGAAACCAGGTTAATGACAGATGGTGTGTATTAGACTCTGAAACCAGGTTAATGACAGATGGTGTGTATTAGACTCTGAAACCAGGTTTATGGTGTGTATTAGACTCTGAAACCAGGTTAATGGTGTGTATTAGACTCTGTAACCAGGTTAATGGTGGATGGTGTGTATTAGACTCTGAAACCAGGTTAATGACAGATGGTGTGTATTAGACTCTGAAACCAGGTTAATGACAGATGGTGTGTATTAGACTCTGAAACCAGGTTAATGGTGTGTATTAGACTCTGAAACCAGGTTAATGGTGTGTATTAGACTCTGAAACCAGGTTAATGACAGATGGTGTGTATTAGACTCTGAAACCAGGTTAATAACAGATGGTGTGTATTAGACTCTGAAACCAGGTTAATGGTGTGTATTAGACTCTGAAACCAGGTTAATAACAGATGTGTGTATTAGACTCTGAAACCAGGTTAATGACAGATGGTGTGTATTAGACTCTGAAACCAGGTTAATGGTGTGTATTAGACTCTGAAACCAGGCTAATGGTGTGTATTAGACTCTGAAACCAGGTTAATAACATATGGTGTGTATTAGACTCTGAAACCAGGTTAATGGTGTGTATTAGACTCTGAAACCAGGTTAATGGTGTGTATTAGACTCTGAAACCAGGTTAATAACAGATGGTGTGTATTAGACTCTGAAACCAGGTTAATAACAGATGGTGTGTATTAGACTCTGAAACCAGGTTAATGGTGTGTATTAGACTCTGAAACCAGGTTAATGGTGTGTATTAGACTCTGAAACCAGGTTAATGGTGTGTATTAGACTCTGAAACCAGGTTAATAACAAATGGTGTGTATTAGACTCTGAAACCAGGTTAATAACAGATGGTGTGTATTAGACTCTGAAACCAGGTTAATAACAGATGGTGTGTATTAGACTCTGAAACCAGGTTAATAACAGTGTGTATTAGACTCTGAAACCAGGTTAATGGTGTGTATTAGACTCTGAAACCAGGTTAATGGTGTGTATTAGACTCTGAAACCAGGTTAATGACAGATGGTGTGTATTAGACGCTGAAACCAGGTTCATGACAGATGGTGTGTATTAGGCTCTGAAACCAGGTTTATGGTGTGTATTAGACTCTAAAACCAGGTTAATGGTGTGTATTAGACTCTGTAACCAGGTTAATGACAGGTGGTGTGTATTAGACTCTGAAACCAGGTTTATGGTGTGTATTACACTCTGAAACCTGGTTAATGGTGTATTAGACTCTGAAACCAGGTTATTGACAGATGGTGTGTATTAGACGCTGAAACCAGGTTAATGACAGATGGTGTGTATTAGACTCTGAAACCAGGTTTATGGTGTGTATTAGACTCTGAAACCAGGTTAATAACAGATGGTGTGTATTAGACTCTGAAACCAGGTTAATAACAGATGGTGTGTATTAGACTCTGTAACCAGGTTAATGACAGGTGGTGTGTATTAGACTCTGAAACTAGGTTTATGGTGTGTATTACACTCTGAAACCAGGAAAATGGTGTGTATTAGACTCTGAAACCAGGTTAATAACAGATGATGTGTATTAGACTCTGAAACCAGGTTAATGGTGTGTATTAGACTCTGAAACCAGGTTAATGACAGATGGTGTGTATTAGACTCTGAAACCAGGTTTATGGTGTGTATTAGACTATGAAACCAGGTTAATGGTGTGTATTAGACTCTGTAACCAGGTTAATGACAGGTGGTGTGTATTAGACTCTGAAACCAGGTTTATGGTGTTTATTACACTCTGAAACCAGGAAAATGGTGTGTATTAGACTCTGAAACCAGGCTAATAACAGATGGTGTGTATTAGACTCTGAAACCAGGTTAATGGCAGATGGTCTGTATTAGACTCTGAAACCAGGTTTATGGTGTGTATTAGACTCTGAAACCAGGTTTATGGTGTGTATTAGACTCTGAAACCAGGTTAATGGTGTGTATTAGACTCTGAAACCAGGTTAATAACAGATGGTGTGTATTAGACTCTGAAACCAGGTTTATGGTGTGTATTAGACTCTGAAACCAGGTTAATAACAGATGGTGTGTATTAGACTCTGAAACCAGGTTAATGACGGATGGTGTGTATTAGACTCTGAAACCAGGTTAATGGTGTGTATTAGACTCTGAAACCAGGTTAATGACAGATATTAGACTCTGAAACCAGGTTAATGACAGATGGTGAGTATTAGACTCTGAAACCAGGTTAATAACAGATGGTGTGTATTAGACTCTGAAACCAGGTTTATGGTGTGTATTAGACTCTGAAACCAGGTTAATAACAGATGGTGTGTATTAGACTCTGAAACCAGGTTTTTGGTGTGTATTAGACTCTGAAACCAGGTTAATGGTGTGTATTAGACTCTGAAACCAGGTTAATGGTGTGTATTAGACTCTGAAACCAGGTTAATAACAGATGGTGTGTATTAGACTCTGAAACCAGGTTAATGGTGTGTATTAGACTCTGAAACTAGGTTAATGGTGTGTATTAGACTCTGAAACCAGGTTATTGACAGATGGTGTGTATTAGACTCTGAAACCAGGTTAATAACAGATGGTGTGTATTAGACTTTGAAACCAGGTTAATGGTGTGTATTAGACTCTGAAACCAGGTTATTGACAGATGGTGTGTATTAGACTCTGAAACCAGGTTAATGGTGTGTATTAGACTCTGAAACCAGGTTAATGACAGATGGTGTGTATTAGACTCTGAAACCAGGTTAATGGTGTGTATTAGACTCTGAAACCAGGTTAATGACAGATATTAGACTCTGAAACCAGGTTAATGACAGATGGTGTGTATTAGACTCTGAAACCAGGTTAATAACAGATGGTGTGTATTAGACTCTGAAACCAGGTTAATGACAGATGGTGTGTATTAGACTCTGAAACCAGGTTAGTGGTGTGTATTTGACTCTGAAACCAGGTTAATGGTGTGTATTAGACTCTGAAACCAGGTTAATGGTGTGTATTAGACTCTGAAACCAGGTTAATAACAGATGGTGTGTATTAGACTCTGAAACCAGGTTTATGGTGTGTATTAGACTCTGAAACCAGGTTAATGGTGTGTATTAGACTCTGAAACCAGGTTAATGACAGATGTTGTGTATTAGACTCTGAAACCAGGTTAATGACAGATGGTGTGTATTAGACTCTGAAACCAGGTTTATGGTGTGTATTAGACTCTGAAACCAGGTTAATGGTGTGTATTAGACTCTGAAACCAGGTTAATAACAGATGGTGTGTATTAGACTCTGAAACCAGGTTAATGACGGATGGTGTGTATTAGACACTGAAACCAGGTTTATGGTGTGTATTAGACTCTGAAACCAGGTTAATGGTGTGTATTAGACTCTGTAACCAGGTTAATGACAGGTGGTGTGTATTAGACTCTGAAACCAGGTTTATGGTGTGTATTACACTCTGAAACCAGGAAAATGGTGTGTATTAGACTCTGAAACCAGGTTAATAACAGATGGTGTGTATTAGACTCTGAAACCAGGTTAATGACAGATGGTGTGTATTAGACTCTGAAACCAGGTTAATGACAGATGGTGTGTATTAGACTCTGAAACCAGGTTTATGGTGTGTATTAGACTCTGAAACCAGGTTAATGGTGTGTATTAGACTCTGTAACCAGGTTAATGGTGGATGGTGTGTATTAGACTCTGAAACCAGGTTAATGACAGATGGAGTGTATTAGACTCTGAAACCAGGTTAATGACAGATGGTGTGTATTAGACTCTGAAACCAGGTTAATGGTGTGTATTAGACTCTGAAACCAGGTTAATGGTGTGTATTAGACTCTGAAACCAGGTTAATGACAGATGGTGTGTATTAGACTCTGAAACCAGGTTAATAACAGATGGTGTGTATTAGACTCTGAAACCAGGTTAATGGTGTGTATTAGACTCTGAAACCAGGTTAATAACAGATGTGTGTATTAGACTCTGAAACCAGGTTAATGACAGATGGTGTGTATTAGACTCTGAAACCAGGTTAATGGTGTGTATTAGACTCTGAAACCAGGCTAATGGTGTGTATTAGACTCTGAAACCAGGTTAATAACATATGGTGTGTATTAGACTCTGAAACCAGGTTAATGATGTGTATTAGACTCTGAAACCAGGTTAATGGTGTGTATTAGACTCTGAAACCAGGTTAATGGTGTGTATTAGACTCTGAAACCAGGTTAATAACAGATGGTGTGTATTAGACTCTGAAACCAGGTTAATAACAGATGGTGTGTATTAGACTCTGAAACCAGGTTAATGGTGTGTATTAGACTCTGAAACCAGGTTAATGGTGTGTATTAGACTCTGAAACCAGGTTAATGGTGTGTATTAGACTCTGAAACCAGGTTAATAACAGATGGTGTGTATTAGACTCTGAAACCAGGTTAATAACAGATGGTGTGTATTAGACTCTGAAACCAGGTTAATAACAGATGGTGTGTATTAGACTCTGAAACCAGGTTAATAACAGTGTGTATTAGACTCTGAAACCAGGTTAATGGTGTGTATTACACTCTGAAACCAGGTTAATGGTGTGTATTAGACTCTGAAACCAGGTTAATGACAGATGGTGTGTATTAGACGCTGAAACCAGGTTCATGACAGATGGTGTGTATTAGACTCTGAAACCAGGTTTATGGTGTGTATTAGACTCTGAAACCAGGTTAATGGTGTGTATTAGACTCTGTAACCAGGTTAATGACAGGTGGTGTGTATTAGACTCTGAAACCAGGTTTATGGTGTGTATTACACTCTGAAACCTGGTTAATGGTGTGTTAGACTCTGAAACCAGGTTATTGACAGATGGTGTGTATTAGACGCTGGAACCAGGTTAATGACAGATGGTGTGTATTAGACTCTGAAACCAGGTTTATGGTGTGTATTAGACTCTGAAACCAGGTTAATAACAGATGGTGTGTATTAGACTCTGAAACCAGGTTAATAACAGATGGTGTGTATTAGACTCTGTAACCAGGTTAATGACAGGTGGTGTGTATTAGACTCTGAAACTAGGTTTATGGTGTGTATTACACTCTGAAACCAGGAAAATGGTGTGTATTAGACTCTGAAACCAGGTTAATAACAGATGATGTGTATTAGACTCTGAAACCAGGTTAATGGTGTGTATTAGACTCTGTAACCAGGTTAATGGTGGATGGTGTGTATTAGACTCTGAAACCAGGTTAATGACAGATGGAGTGTATTAGACTCTGAAACCAGGTTAATGACAGATGGTGTGTATTAGACTCTGAAACCAGGTTAATGGTGTGTATTAGACTCTGAAACCAGGTTAATGGTGTGTATTAGACTCTGAAACCAGGTTAATGACATATGGTGTGTATTAGACTCTGAAACCAGGTTAATAACAGATGGTGTGTATTAGACTCTGAAACCAGGTTAATGGTGTGTATTAGACTCTGAAACCAGGTTAATAACAGATGTGTGTATTAGACTCTGAAACCAGGTTAATGACAGATGGTGTGTATTAGACTCTGAAACCAGGTTAATGGTGTGTATTAGACTCTGAAACCAGGCTAATGGTGTGTATTAGACTCTGAAACCAGGTTAATAACATATGGTGTGTATTAGACTCTGAAACCAGGTTAATGATGTGTATTAGACTCTGAAACCAGGTTAATGGTGTGTATTAGACTCTGAAACCAGGTTAATGGTGTGTATTAGACTCTGAAACCAGGTTAATAACAGATGGTGTGTATTAGACTCTGAAACCAGGTTAATAACAGATGGTGTGTATTAGACTCTGAAACCAGGTTAATGGTGTGTATTAGACTCTGAAACCAGGTTAATGGTGTGTATTAGACTCTGAAACCAGGTTAATGGTGTGTATTAGACTCTGAAACCAGGTTAATAACAGATGGTGTGTATTAGACTCTGAAACCAGGTTAATAACAGTGTGTATTAGACTCTGAAACCAGGTTAATGGTGTGTATTACACTCTTAAACCAGGTTAATGGTGTGTATTAGACTCTGAAACCAGGTTAATGACAGATGGTGTGTATTAGACGCTGAAACCAGGTTCATGACAGATGGTGTGTATTAGACTCTGAAACCAGGTTTATGGTGTGTATTAGACTCTGAAACCAGGTTAATGGTGTGTATTAGACTCTGTAACCAGGATAATGACAGGTGGTGTGTATTAGACTCTGAAACCAGGTTTATGGTGTGTATTACACTCTGAAACCTGGTTAATGGTGTATTAGACTCTGAAACCAGGTTATTGACAGATGGTGTGTATTAGACGCTGAAACCAGGTTAATGACAGATGGTGTGTATTAGACTCTGAAACCAGGTTTATGGTGTGTATTAGACTCTGAAACCAGGTTAATAACAGATGGTGTGTATTAGACTCTGAAACCAGGTTAATAACAGATGGTGTGTATTAGACTCTGTAACCAGGTTAATGACAGGTGGTGTGTATTAGACTCTGAAACTAGGTTTATGGTGTGTATTACACTCTGAAACCAGGAAAATGGTGTGTATTAGACTCTGAAACCAGGTTAATAACAGATGATGTGTATTAGACTCTTAAACCAGGTTAATGGTGTGTATTAGACTCTGAAACCAGGGTAATGACGGATGGTGTGTATTAGACTCTGAAACCAGGTTTATGGTGTGTATTAGACTATGAAACCAGGTTAATGGTGTGTATTAGACTCTGTAACCAGGTTAATGACAGGTGGTGTGTATTAGACTCTGAAACCAGGTTTATGGTGTGTATTAGACTCTGAAACCAGGTTAATGGTGTGTATTAGACTCTGAAACCAGGTTAATAACAGATGGTGTGTATTAGACTCTGAAACCAGGTTTATGGTGTGTATTAGACTCTGAAACCAGGTTAATAACAGATGGTGTGTATTAGACTCTGAAACCAGGTTAATGGTGTGTATTAGACTCTGAAACCAGGTTAATAACAGATGGTGTGTATTAGACTCTGAAACCAGGTTAGTGGTGTGTATTAGACTCTGAAACCAGGTTAATAACAGATGGTGTGTATTAGACTCTGAAACCAGGTTAATGACAGATGGTGTGTATTAGACTCTGAAACCAGGTTAATGGTGTGTATTAGACTCTGAAACCAGGTTAATGACAGATGGTGTGTATTAGACTCTGAAACCAGGTTAATGGTGTTTATTAGACTCTGAAACCAGGTTAATGACAGATGGTGTGTATTAGACTCTGAAACCAGGTTAATAACAGATGGTGTGTATTAGACTCTGAAACCAGGTTTATGGTGTGTATTAGACTCTGAAACCAGGTTAATGGTGTGTATTAGACTCTGAACCAGGTTAATGGTGTGTATTAGACTCTGAAACCAGGTTAATAACAGATGGTGTGTATTAGACTCTGAAACTAGGTTAATGGTGTGTATTAGACTCTGAAACTAGGTTAATGGTGTGTATTAGACTCTGAAACCAGGTTATTGACAGATGGTGTGTATTAGACTCTGAAACCAGGTTAATAACAGATGGTGTGTATTAGACTCTGAAACCAGGTTAATGGTGTGTATTAGACTCTGAAACCAGGTTATTGACAGATGGTGTGTATTAGACTCTGAAACCAGGTTAATGTGTGTATTAGACTCTGAAACCAGGTTAATGACAGATGGTGTGTATTAGACTCTGAAACCAGGTTAATGACGGATGGTGTGTATTAGACTCTGAAACCAGGTTAATGGTGTGTATTAGACTCTGAAACCAGGTTAATGACAGATATTAGACTCTGAAACCAGGTTAATGACAGATGGTGAGTATTAGACTCTGAAACCAGGTTAATAACAGATGGTGTGTATTAGACTCTGAAACCAGGTTAATAACAGATGGTGTGTATTAGACTCTGAAACCAGGTTTTTGGTGTGTATTAGACTCTGAAACCAGGTTAATGGTGTGTATTAGACTCTGAAACCAGGTTAATGGTGTGTATTAGACTCTGAAACCAGGTTAATAACAGATGGTGTGTATTAGACTCTGAAACCAGGTTAATGGTGTGTATTAGACTCTGAAACTAGGTTAATGGTGTGTATTAGACTCTGAAACCAGGTTATTGAAAGATGGTGTGTATTAGACTCTGAAACCAGGTTAATAACAGATGGTGTGTATTAGACTTTGAAACCAGGTTAATGGTGTGTATTAGACTCTGAAACCAGGTTATTGACAGATGGTGTGTATTAGACTCTGAAACCAGGTTAATGGTGTGTATTAGACTCTGAAACCAGGTTATGACAGATGGTGTGTATTAGACTCTGAAACCAGGTTAATGGTGTGTATTAGACTCTGAAACCAGGTTAATGACAGATATTAGACTCTGAAACCAGGTTAATGACAGATGGTGTGTATTAGACTCTGAAACCAGGTTAATGACAGATGCTGTGTATTAGACTCTGAAACCAGGTTAATGACAGATGGTGTGTATTAGACTCTGAAACCAGGTTTATGGTGTGTATTAGACTCTGAAACCAGGTTTATGGTGTGTATTAGACTCTGAAACCAGGTTAATGGTGTGTATTAGACTCTGAAACCAGGTTAATGACAGATGGTGTGTATTAGATGCTGAAACCAGGTTAATGACAGATGGTGTGTATTAGACTCTGAAACCAGGTTTATGGTGTGTATTAGACTCTGAAACCAGGTTAATGGTGTGTATTAGACTCTGTAACCAGGTTAATGACAGGTGGTGTGTATTAGACTCTGAAACCAGGTTTATGGTGTGTATTACACTCTGAAAACAGGAAAATGGTGTGTATTAGACTCTGAAACCAGGTTAATAACAGATGGTGTGTATTAGACTCTGAAACCAGGTTAATGACGGATGGTGTGTATTAGACTCTGAAACCAGGTTTATGGTGTGTATTACACTCTGAAACCAGGAAAATGGTGTGTATTAGACTCTGAAACCAGGTTAATAACAGATGGTGTGTATTAGACTCTGAAACCAGGTTAATGGTGTGTATTAGACTCTGAAACCAGGTTAATGGTGTGTATTAGACTCTGAAACCAGGTTAATGACAGATGGTGTGTATTAGACTATGAAACCAGGTTAATGGTGTGTATTAGACTCTGAAATCAGGTTAATGGTGTGTATTAGACTCTGAAACCAGGTTAATGACAGATGTTTTGTGCCAAACACTAAAGCATGATATTCTAATAAATCTACACCCTATTCCCTACGTAGAACACTACTTTAGACCTGGTCAGAAGCACCGTAGTGCACTACGTAGGGAATAGGGAACCATTTGGAACAGAGACCAGTAATTCCCCTGAACATCTTTCTCTTCCTCATCTGGTTTCTTGAACAGCCCTTCACTCCTCCCCTCTTCCTCTTCCTCCCTTTTCATTCTGTTCTATCAGCCACACCACCAGCTCACCTCCACACAATCCATTTACAAGTTAAAGACACACCTTGGAATAAATAACAAAGGAAAACTATTACTAGATGAAGTTTAGTGTTGGATTTTTTATTTCCCATCACCATAAATCATATTTAATCACTGAACAGTAGCAGACCTAACTTCATCTGTTCCTGACTCTGGATAGTGGATTAAAAAGACCATCAATCTCCAATGATATTAAAGTACTATTCTGAACATTACTGATATACTGAGTGGCAAGTCCAGATATCTGCTGGTTTTATTGTTTGGTCAATAGCACCTCCTGCTGGACAGGTTTAATGTTGCTGGACTGAGCAGTATGGGAGGATGAAAGATGACACATTTAGGGACGGTTTCCTGGACATCTACATTGAACACGCTTTTTAGTCCAGGACTAGGATTAATCTGTGTCTGGGAAACCAGTCCATGTACTTTAGTAGAAAGTAAGTGATTCCAGCTTGTAGTGGACTGACTAGTCCTGAATTGTCCTTTTGTTCCTGGACCATTTTCCATGCAGCTCCAGGTGACAGAGAACACATCAATTAGGGCCGAGCTGATCAATGATACTGAGGAGAATTACATAGAGACAGAGAACCAACTGAGAAAACATATCAATGGTTCTGAATGACAACCAATATACATCAACACCAGACATCATGATTCATGGAAATGGACATTGTATTTTATCAAACATGAAAACCTTAAATCTCTTCAAATTCAAATCAGTCAGAAAATAAGGATTGGACATAAAACAGAGCAGAATAAATCATCACATCTGGGGACCATCACCACCAGCATGACTAGTATCTATGTGGACCCTACTACAGTTTAACCAGCTCAGCTATAGACTACACCAGCATGACTAGTATCTATGTGGACCCTACTACAGTTTAACCAGCTCAGCTATAGACTACACCAGCATGACTAGTATCTATGTGGACCCTACTACAGTTTAACCAGCTCAGCTATAGACCACACCAGCATGACTAGTATCTATGTGGACCCTACTACAGTTTAACCAGCTCAGCTATAGACTACACCAGCATGACTAGTATCTATGTGGACCCTACTACAGTTTAACCAGCTCAGCTATAGACTACACCAGCATGACTAGTATCTATGTGGACCCTACTACAGTTTAACCAGCTCAGCTATAGACTACACCAGCATGACTAGTATCTATGTGGACCCTACTACAGTTTAACCAGCTCAGCTATAGACTACACCAGCATGACTAGTATCTATGTGGACCCTACTACAGTTTAACCAGCTCAGCTATAGACTACACCAGCATGACTAGTATCTATGTGGACCCTACTACAGTTTAAACCAGCTCAGCTATAGACTACACCAGCATGACTAGTATCTATGTGGACCCTACTACAGTTTAACCAGCTCAGCTATAGACTACACCAGCATGACTAGTATCTATGTGGACCCTACTACAGTTTAACCAGCTCAGCTATAGACTACACCAGCGTGACTAGTATCTATGTGGACCCTACTACAGTTTAACCAGCTCAGCTATAGACTACACCAGCATGACTAGTATCTATGTGGACCCTACTACAGTTTAACCAGCTCAGCTATAGACTACACCAGCATGACTAGTATCTATGTTGACCCTACTACAGTTTAACCAGCTCAGCTATAGACTACACCAGCATGACTAGTATCTATGTGGACCCTACTACAGTTTAACCAGCTCAGCTATAGACTACACCAGCGTGACTAGTATCTATGTGGACCCTACTACAGTTTAACCAGCTCAGCTATAGACTACACAAGCATGACTAGTATCTATGTGGACCCTACTACAGTTTAACCAGCTCAGCTATAGACCACACCAGCATGACTAGTATCTATGTGGACCCTACTACAGTTTAACCAGCTCAGCTATAGACTACACCAGCATGACTAGTATCTATGTGGACCCTACTACAGTTTAACCAGCTCAGCTATAGACTACACCAGCATGACTAGTATCTATGTGGACCCTACTACAGTTTAACCAGCTCAGCTATAGACTACACCAGCGTGACTAGTATCTATGTGGACCCTACTAAGTTTAACCAGCTCAAGCTATAGACTACACCAGCACATGAATAGTATCTATGTGGACCCTACTACAGTTTAACCAGCTCAGCTATAGGACTACACCCAGCCATGGACTAGTATCTATGTGGACCCTACTTACAGTTTAACCATGCCTCCAGCTATAGACTACACCAGCGTGACTAGTATCTATGTGGCACCCTACTATCAGTTTAACCAGCTCAGCTCTAGACTACACCAGCATGACTAGTATCTATGTGGACCCTCCTTACAGTCTAACCAGCTCAGCATAGACTACACCAGCGTGATAAGTATTCTATTGTGTCGCCCTACTACAGGTTAACCAGCTCAGCTATAGACTACACCAGCATGACTAGTATCTATGTGGACCCTACTACAGCTTTAACCAGCTCAGCTATCGGACTACACCAGCATGACTAGTATCCTATGTGGACCATACTACAGTTTAACCAGCTCAGCTATAGACTACACCAGCATGACTAGTATCTATGTGGACCCTACTACAGTTTAACCAGCTCAGCTATAGACTACACCAGCGTGACTAGTATCTATGTGGACCCTACTACAGTTTAACCAGCTCAGCTATAGACTACACAGCATGACTAGTATCTATGTGGACCCTACTACAGTTTAACAGCTCAGCTATAGACTACACCAGCGTGACTAGTATCTATGTGGACCCTACTACAGTTTAACCAGCTCAGCTATAGACTACACCAGCATGACTAGTATCTATGTGGACCCCACTACAGTTTAACCAGCTCAGCAGTTTCATAATAACTATAGAGCCAAACCCAGGATAGAGGGGCTGAGTGAATGTGGTCTGGACTCTGTGGAGGAGGGTCATTGTGTCAGAGACACTGTAGAAGGACAGAGTACCTGCCTTGTGATCCAGGTACACTCCTACTCTGGAGGACTGAGGGCCTGGTACTTTAGTCTCAACATTATTGTGTCTGAAACAATAACTACCACTATAGCACTGTAAACTCCAGGACTTGTTATTGAATCCAAATCCATTACCTGACCCTGTTCTGCTGATGTCTTTATATGAGACTGCTGTAATAACATCACCAGTCCACTCCACCTCCCAGTAACAGCGTCCAGACAGACCCTCTCTACACAGAACCTGCCACTGGTTGGTGAATCTGTCTGGATGGTCAGGATATGGTTGGACTTGGCCTGTAAAGGTCACCTTTCTGTTCCCTTCAGACAGAGAGAGGTGTGTGCGTGCTGTGTTTGGGTCCAGTGTGAGCTGCCAGGAATCTGGGAGAAGAGCAGAGACCAATGAGGGGAGTCAGAACAATAAGTCAAGTCAGATACTGTATCTACCCTGTCTTTGATTAGAGCACAGCAGAGATCAAATCAGAGAAATATGAGGAGTCAGATAGATACCCAGTCTTTGATTAGATCTACTATTGCTATATATTTCTAGAGGGATTGTTAGGAGTGGCAGTAAAAAGAGACTGTTAGTTACTTCACAATAAAGAGACTCACATTGTAACAACTGTTCTCTGGTCTTGGGCTCTGGAGGCAGAACAACATCCACTATATTCACTACAGAAACACAAACACATTGACAGAGAGAGGGAATGTTATCATCATACCATATTCCACATGTATATGACTAGTAGGGAACTTTCAATGGTCTAAAGTTGATGTTCTTATTGTTTTCAACACACCTGTGGTGGAGATCTTGGTCCATTCTCCTTTAAGGAAGTCTTCTAGTTTCTCTCTCAGTTCAGACACAGTCTTACTCACATCTCCAAAGTACTGAAGAGGACGGACAACGATGCTGGGTAAGTCTGAAGATACACTGATACTGGAGAGAGACTGATAACTCTGGAGAGACAGAGACAGAGAGAGAGAGGGACAGAGAGAGAGGACAGAGAGCGAGAGGACAGCCAGAGAGAGAGGAGAGAAGACCTAGAGACAGAGAGGAGAGAGGGACAGAAAAGAGACGGACAGAGAGATAAGGATGAGAGAGAGGGACAGAGAGATAGCAGTTAGTTAATAGTATCTCTTCTTGCAAATTCATCTTCTGCACATCTATCATTCCAGTGTTTAATTGCTAAATTGTAATTATTTCGCCACCACGGCCTATTTATTAACTTACCTCCTTTATCTTACCTCATTTGCACAACTGTATATAGACTTTTCTATTGTGTTATTGACTGTACGTTTGTTTATTCCATGTGTAACTCTGTGTTGTTGTTTGTGTCGCACTGCTTTGCTTTATCTTTGGCCAGGTCGCAGTTGTAAATGAGAACTTGTTCTCAACTGGCCACCAGGTTAAATAAAGTACTTGTTCTCAACTAGCCTACCTGGTTAAATAAAGGACTTGTTCTCAACTAGCCTACCTGGTTAAATAAAAGACTTGTTCTCAACTGGCCTACCTGGTTAAATAAAGGACTTGTTCTCAACTAGCCTACCTGGTTAAATAAAGGACTTGTTCTCAACTAGCCACCTGGTTAAATGAGAACTTGTTCTCAACTGGCCTACCTGGTTAAATAAAGGACTTGTTCTCAACTAGCCTACCTGGTTAAATAAAGGACTTGTTCTCAACTGGCCACCTGGTTAAATGAGAACTTGTTCTCAACTGGCCCACCTGGTTAAATAAAGGTGAAATAAAATAAACAGTAATGGCATTAACGAGAGAGACTAAAGTTATTTTAGCTAACGAGTCTACAATTTCATTCCATTCCACACCTGAATGTGCTGGGACCCAGCAGAATCTCACTACTAGACCCATTCTCTCAATTCTCCATAATAACATTAATACCTCCAATAGTAGGTCACTCCTAATAGATTTACCAGATGATAAACTATTCAATACAGACAGAGAATCTGAGGATACTATAACTCTAACAGGTTGTACGTCCTCCACCCACTGGAGGACAACTATTATCACCAACAGTTCAACTGAGTACACTGACAGTTCATCTGTTAGTCTTCTACATATCTGCACATCACATTCAGGAAGGTAAACACCTGCTCCTGTGTGCCCACTATCTGGCACCTTGGATCCATCTGTGAAAAGAGGTAAAAAAAGCATAACAACTTCTACCAATGTAATTGTCAACCAGTTTCCCTTCATCACTGACTTCTGACCCAATCATTTCCTTTTGTCTACCAAGGTTAGATCAACAACAGGATCTGGGAGTAACCATGGAGGAACATCCCCTATCACCACAGAAAGGGCCAACCTCCAACTCCCTGAAACTACTCTCATCAGCAAGCTTTCCAACTGTCCAACCAAAACCACTGCCTTGTCTACTAGTATATTCCCAACAGTCATCTAGAACAGTAGCAGTGGGATGCTCAACCTCACAGCCTTTCAACCCAATAAGCTAATGACAATTTATTACGTCGTATATCCAAAGGCATCTCACCTGCCTCAACTGGACTATAATATAAATCCATGATATTATGGGATACAAAATGGGAAAAGGGGAAATTATGATAATACTAAAAAACACCCTTCTAACTTACCCTACACCTAACAACAAATATACCCATGTCATGATGTTTGTCATTTGACTGTCATTCAGAAAATGATTTCTTGGATCAGCAAACGATAGTTGAACATGTGACTGTAACTAAACAGCTACAGTATTAAGAATTATGTGTAATTATTCAAGAACTGCGTTAATGACAGTATCCATTTGGGTGTTGTCAATAAAGTTAAGGTAAACTAGGTACAACATACTATTAAATCCACGCCTCGCTGGAAGCCCCGCCTTCCACAGGTGATGAGCGTGAGGCTCGGATTTATTCCTTCGATTTAATATCGCTCTTCAACGACCCAGGAAGGGGTGGAGCCAAACAGGTGTTGTACCTCGTTTCCCTCCTTCAGGGAACAGTAATTATAGTCATAAAGTTACACTCCCTTTCAGTCAGTCAACTTCGGTACAACATACTATGGGACAATACAATCATTCCCCAACTGACCCAAACGGATACTAAATTAAACGGCCCCTGGCAGACCACCCAGACCTGACCCCGCAAGATGCTTCAGTTTTGTCAATTTATTCACTGTCTTTTGTTTGAAACACTCCTGTCAATGTTGAGTAAGGACGCACACCTGATTACCCATATAGAAGTAGGACTAGTCTACCTGGTTACACATATAGAAGTAGGACTAGTCTACCTGGTTACATGGAAATGTCATAAAATACCTGATTACTTCTTATCCTTTGTACAAATAGCCGACAGCTGTGTCTGTCCCAAACTCACTGGCGCGGGAAACTCCGAGGGCCGAGAATATTTTATACAATGTTGCAAGCTTGTTACCTCGAGTTTTGGGCAGACCCAGTTGATAGTTGATACAATGTTTCAAGTTCGTTGTAGACAGGCCATGTGCAGCCAAAGTGATTTATAGGATATTTATTACCTGCAGGCTGCAATGTTTTTATTTGTTGGTTTTATGTAGGCTATTTTTACATAGTTGGCAATGGCAGTAAAAATTCCTTTTAGATTTGTATAATTTTCATTTAGATAGAATGTAGATTAATCACAGACAATGATTTTCAGATACTATTAGGAATTAAATGAAACTGTTCCAGTAAAATATGCATATTAAAATCATAACTAGCACCAGATCAGTAGAAATGGTCAGATACATTGCCACTCTAAATGGAAAAGGTTGCCGACCGCTGGTGTAGCCCATTACTGGAAACTTCAGGAGCATAACGGCAGAATGTTTCTCCTTCTGGTTAGGTTATCTTGATCTCTGGCTCCCTCCAGTCATTTCTGTGTCTTAATTATTTGATCAAACAGCTTAAAGCATCAGACCAGTTCAGTACAGACAGTTGATTTTATTAAAACACATGGGGTGTGTCTATATATGGAAAAATACACATAACCAATCGATTGGTAGAAAGAACAGTCGACTCTTGGTTGACCAAGATTTATTAGAGGTGGGGACAGCACTAGAATATCATTTTGGGGCCCCTGAGTGGCGCAGCGGTCTAAGACACTATCTCAATGCTTGAGGCGTCACTAGACACCCCGGTTCGAGTCCAGGCTGTGTCACAACCGGCCGTGATTGCGAGTTAAATAAAGGTTACATTTTTAAAAATGAAATAAAACATAGTTCATTCAGAAAGTTCACACCCCTTCCCTTTTTACACATTTTGTTATGTTAGAGCATTATTTTAAAATAGACTTAAAAAAATAGAATCCTCATTAATCCACACACAATAATGAAAAAGTGAAAACAGGTCAAAAACAGAAATACCTTATTTACTTAAGTATTCAGACCCTTTGCTATGAGACTTGTTAGGAGTCCACCTGTGGTAAATTCAATTGATTGGATATGATTTGGAAGGCACACACCTGTCTATATAAGGCCCCAGAGTTGACAGTGCACGTCAGAGCAAAAACCAAGCAATGAGGACGAAGGAATTGTCCGTAGAGCTCCGAGACAGGATTGTGTTGAGGCACAGATCTGGGGAAGGGTACCAAAAAACACTCTGCAGCATTGAAGGTCCCTAAGAACACAGTGGCCTCCATCATTCTTAAATGGAATACTCTTCCTAGAGCTGGTCACCCGGCCAAACTGAGCGATTGGAGGAGGAGGGCCTTGGTCAGGGAGGTGACCAAAAACCTGATGGTCACTCTGACAGAGCTCCAGAGTTCCTCTGTGGAGATGGGAGAACCTTCCAGAAGGACAACCATCTCTGCAGCACTCCACCAATCAGACCTTTATGGTAGAGTGGCCAGATGGAAACCACTCCTCAGTAAAAGGCACATGACGGCCTGCTTGGAGTTTGAAAAAAGGCACCTTAAGACTCTAAGACCATGAGAAACAAGATTCTCTAGCTTGATGAAACCAAGATTGAACGCTTTGGCCTGAATGCCAAGCGTCACGTCTGGAGGAAACCTGGCACCATCCCTACGGTGAAGCATGGTGGTGGCAGCATCATCATGCTGTGGGGATGTTTTTCAGCAGCAGGGACTGGGAGACTTGTCAGGATCGAGGGAAATATTAACAGAGCAAAGTGCAGAGAGATCCTTGATGAAAGACCTGCTCCAGAGTGCTCAGGACCTCAGACTGGGGTAAAGGTTCACCGTCCAACAGGACAACGACCTTAAGCACACAGCCAAGACAACACAGGAGTGGCTTCGGTAGAGGTCTCTGAATGTCCTTGAGTGGCCCAGCCAGAGCCCGGACTTGAGCCCGATCTAACATCTCGGGAGAGACCTGAAAATAGATGTGCAGTGATGTTCCCCATCCAACCTGACAGAGCTAGAGAGGATCTGCAGAGAAGGTTGGGAGAAACTCCCCAAATGCAGGTGTGCCAAATAAATTAGCTAAATGAAAGGGGGGGAAGAATTTAATCAATTTTAGAATAAGGCTTTAACGTAACAAAATGTGGAAAAAGTCAAGGGGTCTGAATACTTTCCGAATGCACTGTATACAGCAACACCTCCCCCATAAGCATTCCTGTCTTTTCTGTAGATGTTATATCCCTATATTGCTACTGCTGTATAAAAGGAATTATCTCAGTGAGTTTCAGATGAACAGTACAGTGCATTCCAAATTCAATAGGCAGGCAAGTAAACAAAAACGTTTTCAAATAAAAACTATTCCAGAAAATGTCAAAGCGAATATAACGCCCGTCCAAGAGACTGTCGACCAATCGCGTTCACATTGTCACCAAATCTCACCAAATCCCTTTTTAAAGTCAGGGTATGAGTCGAGAAACATGCCTATTATCCTTGAAAGTACGTACTGTTACGATTGCAAAGCTATACGATATTACAGAGAACAAGTTCATTATCTCACATCTCTGAAAATATTTGTAATGTTGTGCTTCTAGTTCACGGAGGTTAATTCATGCCAATGTTCTTTTCTTTAAACTGTTAATACGAATCGAAAGGAGTTTCCAATATCCTCATTTCTTAAAGTATTTCTGGCGATAGCTAGTGATACACAAGCTAGGTCTATTTGAAACATTGCCATCCCATGGCAGCATTTACCAGCCACCAGGTTCAGAAGATTTAAAATCACATAAAAAATATTTTAAACCCAATTCTAATTTTGCCCAAAGTTAAGATATAAATTATTCAAACTGAACATAATTCATGCTGGTTATTATTTTAGGCTGTTTTAGTTTTGGAGTCAAAGATAGTTTTGGAATAGTTTTCAAACAGGTTTGTTATTTTATTTCAGTTTACTAAATAGTTTCCCCCTAATTACTTTTCTATAATAAGCATGGAGGTTTCCCCCTATCAACCAGTCATAGGTACTAGTGACAAAGCACCTCGTAACCTAGCTGGGAATGGACAGACTGAAACCACTCCCCTATCAACCAGTCATAGGTACTGGTGACAAAGCACCTCGTACCCTAGCTGGGAATGGACAGACTGAAACCACTCCCCTATCAACCAGTCATAGGTACTGGTGACAAAGCACCTCGTACCCTAGCTGGGAATGGACAGACTGAAACCACTCCCCTATCAACCAGTCATAGGTACTGGACAGACTGAAACCACTCCCCTATCAACCAGTCATAGGTACTGGTGACAAAGCACCTCGTAACCTAGCTGGGAATGGACAGACTGAAACCACTCCCCTATCAACCAGTCATAGGTACTGGTGACAAAGCACCTCGTAACCTAGCTGGGAATGGGACAGACTGAAACCACTCCCCTATCAACCAGTCATAGGTACTGGTGACAAAGCACCTCGTAAACTAGCTGGGAATGGACAGACTGAAACCACTCCCCTATCAACCAGTCATAGGTACTGGTGACAAAGCACCTCGTAACCTAGCTGGGAATGGACAGACTGAAACCACTCCCCTATCAACCAGTCATAGGTACTGGTGACAAAGCACCTCGTAACCTAGCTGGGAATGGGACAGACTGAAACCACTCCCCTATCAACCAGTCATAGGTACTGGTGACAAAGCACCTCGTAACCTAGCTGGGAATGGGACAGACTGAAACCACTCCCCTATCAACCAGTCATAGGTACTGGTGACAAAGCACCTCTTAACCTAGCTGGGAATGGACAGACTGAAACCACTCCCCTATCAACCAGTCATAGGTACTGGTGACAAAGCACCTCGTAACCTAGCTGGGAATTGGACAGACTGAAACCACTCCCCTATCAACCAGTCATAGGTACTGGTGACAAAGCACCTCGTAACCTAGCTGGGAATGGACAGACTGAAACCACTCCCCTATCAACCAGTCATAGGTACTGGTGACAAAGCACCTCGTAACCTAGCTGGGAATGGGACAGACTGAAACCACTCCCCTATCAACCAGTCATAGGTACTGGTGACAAAGCACCTCGTAACCTAGCTGGGAATGGACAGACGGAAACCACTCCCCTATCAACCAGTCATAGGTACTGGTGACAAAGCACCTCGTAACCTAGCTGGGAATGGACAGACGGAAACCACTCCCCTATCAACCAGTCATAGGTACTGGTGACAAAGCACCTCGTAACCTAGCTGGGAATGGACAGACTGAAACCACTCCCCTATCAACCAGTCATAGGTACTGGTGACAAAGCACCTCGTAACCTAGCTGGGAATGGGACAGACTGAAACCACTCCCCTATCAACCAGTCATAGGTACTGGTGACAAAGCACCTCGTAACCTAGCTGGGAATGGACAGACTGAAACCACTCCCCTATCAACCAGTCATAGGTACTGGTGACAAAGCACCTCGTAACCTAGCTGGGAATGGGACAGACTGAAACCACTCCCCTATCAACCAGTCATAGGTACTGGTGACAAAGCACCTCGTAACCTAGCTGGGAATGGACAGACTGAAACCACTCCCCTATCAACCAGTCATAGGTACTGGTGACAAAGCACCTCGTAACCTAGCTGGGAATGGACAGACTGAAACCACTCCCTTATCAACCAGTCATAGGTACTGGTGACAAAGCACCTCGTAACCTAGCTGGGAATGGGACAGACTGAAACCACTCCCCTATCAACCAGTCATAGGTACTGGTGACAAAGCGCCTCGTAACCTAGCTGGGAATGGACAGACTGAAACCACTCCCCTATCAACCAGTCATAGGTACTGGTGACAAAGCACCTCGTAACCTAGCTGGGAATGGACAGACTGAAACCACTCCCCTATCAACCAGTCATAGGTACTGGTGACAAAGCACCTCATAACCTAGCTGGGAATGGGACAGACTGAAACCACTCCCCTATCAACCAGTCATAGGTACTGGTGACAAAGCACCTCGTAACCTAGCTGGGAATGGACAGACTGAAACCACTCCCCTATCAACCAGTCATAGGTACTGGTGACAAAGCACCTCGTAACCTAGCTGGGAATGGGACAGACTGAAACCACTCCCCTATCAACCAGTCATAGGTACTGGTGACAAAGCACCTCGTAACCAAGCAGGGAATGGACAGACTGAAACCACTCCCCTATCAACCAGTCATAGGTACTGGTGACAAAGCACCTCGTAACCTAGCTGGGAATGGGACAGACTGAAACCACTCCCCTATCAACCAGTCATAGGTACTGGACAGACTGAAACCACTCCCCTATCAACCAGTCATAGGTACTGGTGACAAAGCACCTCGTAACCTAGCTGGGAATGGGACAGACGGAACCCTTCTGTGGTAACAGACAGGGGAGATTTGTAATCAAATCTAATTCCCAGGAATGGGGTTCATATGAACCACAGAGACTGTGTGTGGGATAATAACATGGCCGTGTCCAACCCTGCTTGTTCCCTCGACTCCGCTACCAACCACCAATCTCCAACAGGGCCCTTAACCTGTATCACTAGACACCTCATAGTGAGCTACAGGTAGGAATCAGCAATGAATCCCAATAATGAGACACCTCTGGGGAGGGGTGTCAGCAACATTTAAAAAATATATATAGTGTTTTATGATAAACCGTTTTTAAATCGTTTTCAAATCTGTCAAGACACCAACTTAGATTTTACCGATTTTGATGTGATATTTAAGTATTGTGTGAAATGATTTGACGTTATATGAAAGTACCGCAATTTATGTTTCTAGAAACGTATCGCAATTGAGAATCGATTCCCATTTAGATGGAATATTTGACTATTTTAGCTGCCAGAGCCAGTCTACATCTGAAAATAACATACAGTCCTTGGACCTTGAGGAGTAACAGGGGCAGCAATCAGCAGTAGAAACAATAACGAAGCGTACTCCCTGCCCGTTTCGGTAAAAAGCTGAGGGATGGGGCTGGAGAAATGTAACCATCCATGATATCAACATTATAGTTTTAACCATGTTTTGAGGATATACAGTGTTTGTTAATATTTACTGACAAACATTGGAGTAAAAAAAGCTTATATTTTGGGTTCTGATGGGGTACGACAGTTGAACTAAGCTCATGAGGCATTTATAAGTGATTTATTCAAGAAACAGATGGGTACATATCATTAATGTATAAGTCCCAAAATGGATGTAACAACTGCTGATTGCCCCTTTAAGAGAACATATTGGGCTAATCTAATAGGAGATATTGAGGACTACAGTACTTCAGGCATTGTCATTGGATGCATTTGATCAATTGTTAACGTGTTGTTGATGGTCCACTCTTGATGTTCTACACGTTACAGTGCAGCTTCAGCCATTCCTACAGAACAACATTAAAGTGTAGAACCCCTTTACTGCATATTGGTTCAACGACTGCAGAGACGGTACTTACTGGTGTTAAACAGATCTCCAACCTCCTCTTCTTCCTCCAATGTGACAGTCATCTCCCCCTCCTCCTCTTTCACTCCAAAAACTGCATCCTCCTCTTTCTCTTCCTCCTCCTCTTTTACTGTAACATCCTCCTCCTCTTTCACTCTGAACGCGTCTTCCTCTTCTTTCACTGAAACGTCTTTCTCTTCTTCTTTCACGGTAACAGCCTCACCATCTACTTGTTTTTGTATTGTAACATCATTATCTTCCTCCTCCTCTTTGACTAGAGCTTCTTTCTCCATCCAGCAGACCTCCTCTTTAACAGGAGGAGAGTAACTTAGTGAACTCATGGTCGGAGATGTTAGCTAGCTAGCGTTAGCGACTAGCCTAGTTCTAAGCTAACTTAGCAAACCAGCTAGCTGACAAACAACGTAAATATATAATTAAATGGTCCAACAAGTACATACGACAGAAGTGTGTTTAATACACAGCGACTAATATACACCAAAACAGTGTAAAGAGCGTGAATGTTGTAGCTATGTCTGCTAGAAAGCTACCGAGGTGTCTGACTAGCTGTTGTTGTTGAAGGAGCGTCCCGTCCACTAGATTATACGTCACACTGGCAGCATCGCCTGAACCTAAAAGACGCACATCGCCATCTGCTGACTGGAGGGCAACGCAGTTGAGGAACCAAACGTTTATTTTTCATTTATTTCAGAAAAGTTTAATATTATATTAAGTCGTTAAAAGAGAAGCATGTGTTAATTGATTCGTTTTTAATGAGTGAGAATTTAAAACAAACTTTACACCCACTACATATTTGCATTGAACCATACTTCTGACATGGATCATTTTGACCCCAGAGGCATATCTTTTATCATAGCCAAAATGTGGTTTATTCAATTCTTCCAAATTTTCATGACTTTGTCAATCAACTTGTTCTTAAGAAATCTATATCATGGTTTAGTGTTTCTGTATCAATATGGACTTTTAACAAATTCAAATCCTTTGGAGTCATTTTGACTCCAGCCAAAAGCATCTTTGATAAATAGGACGTTTATTTCAAATCAAAATCACATTTTATTGGTCACATACACGTGTTTAGCAGATGTTATTGTGGGTGTAGTGAAATGCTTGTGTTTCTAGCTCCGACAGTGCAGTAATATCTAATAAGTAATATCTAACAAATTCACGACATATACCCAATACACACAAATCTAAGTATTTGAATCTAGGTTTCTCTGTAGACATGATCCATCCCACCAGAGGGCGGAGGGGCTCCTGTAACAGTGGTTTTAACCAGATAGACACCTGCAGACACACATTATAGTGCCTCCCATGTACTATCCTAAGATTGGACTCTTCTATACCACGTATCACATGACTGTGTACAAAACTGCAAGGGGTATACAGTGCATTCATTAAGTATTCAGACCCTTTCACTTTTTAAACATTTAGTTACATTACAGCCTTATTCTAAAGTTGAATAATTTTATAATTGAATAATCAATACCCCATAATGACATCACAATAACCCATAATGAGAAAACAAAATCATTTTTTAAAAACATTTTTCCAAATGTATTTACTTAAGTATTCAGACCCTTTGCTATGAGACTCGAAATTGAGCTCAGATGCATCCTGATTCAATTGATCTTCCTTGAAATGTTTCTACAACTTGATTGGAGTCCACTTGTGGTAAAATCAATTGATTAGACATGATTAGGAAAGGCACACAACTGTCTATATACGGTCCCACAGTTTACAGTGCATGTCAGAACAAAAACCGAGCCATGAGGTCAAAGGAATTGTCCATATTGCTCTGAGACAGGATTGTGTCGAGGCACAGATCTGGGGAAGGGTACCAAAAAATGTCTTCAGCATTGAAGGTCCCCAAGAACACAGTGGCCTCCATCATTATTATATGGAAGAAGTTTGGAACCAACCAAGACTCTTTGTAGAGCTGGCCACCCGGCCAAACTGAGAAATCGGGGGAGAAGGGCCTTGGTCAGGGAGGTGAACAAGAACCCGATGTTCACTCTGACAGAGCTCCAGAGTTCCTCTGTGGAGATGGGAGAACTTTCCAGAAGGACAACCATCTCTGCAGCACTCCAGCAATCAGGCCTTAATGTAGCAATGACTAAATTGTCAACATTTATTTCAATGGACAATTCAGTGAACTGTTCTGTGAAAGGTGTTGGCTAGAGATGACATGCAGGAGCTTGCAGGGATTTGTAGTATTGCATGTCGTCTACTTTGATGCTAATTAGCTTTTTCGAATCCGAGAGTAAAGAGACACAAATATATTGATACAAGTATTTGTATTGATTATGGATCCCCATTAGTTCCTGCCAAGGCAGCAGCTAGTCTTCCTGGGGTTTATTATGGATACCCATTAGTTCCTGCCAAGGCAGCAGCTACTCTTCCTGGGGTTTATTATGGATCCCCATTAGTTCCTGCCAAGGCAGCAGCTACTCTTTCTGGGGTTTATTATGGATCCCCATTAGTTCCTGCCAAGGCAGCAGCTACTCTTCCTGGGGTTTATTATGGATCCCCATTAGTTCCTGTCAAGGCAGCAGCTACTCTTCCTAGGGTTTATTATGGATCCCCATTAGTTCCTGTCAAGTAAGAAGTAAGGTCAGGGAGCGTGCCAGCCTGTCTGAACCGCCCCTTTCAAGCAAAAGGTATAAATAATGGGTTATGAATTAACAGGTATAAATGATGGGTTATGAATTAACAGGTATAAATGATGGGTTATGAATTAACAGGTATAAATGATGGGTTATGAATTAACAGGTATAAATGATGGGTTATGAATTAACAGGTATAAATGATGGGTTATGAACTAACAGGTATAAATGATGGGTTATGAATTAACAGGTATAAATGATGGGTTATGAATTAACAGGAATACATGATGGGTTATGAATTAACAGGTATAAATGATGGGTTATGAATTAACAGGTATAAATGATGGGTTATGAATTAACAGGTATAAATGATGGGTTATGAATTAACAGGTATAAATGATGGATTATGAACTAACAGGTATTAATGATGGGTTATGAATTAACAGGTATAAATGATGGGTTATGAACTAACAGGTATAAATGATGGGTTATAAATTAACAGGTATAAATGATGGGTTATGAACTAACAGGTATAAATGATGGGTTATGAACTAACAGATATAAATGATTGGTTATGAAATAACAGGTATAAATGATGGGTTATGAACTAACAGGTATAAATGATGGGTTATGAATTAACAGGTATAAATGATGGGTTATGAATTAACAGGTATAAATGATGGGTTATGAATGAACAGGTATAAATGATGGGTTATAAATTAACACATCCCCTGTGAGCCCAGGCATTTCAATACATTCAGGATTTGTTACGGTCCATGTGCAATGTATATGGTTATCTCTGTCTCTCTCTCCATCTCTTCTTTAACAAGCAGCCATGTTGTTGTCATTCCACCAGGGACCTGTTTTCAGCATTTTAAGTCTCCAGTCAATAACCGGTGCACTGGAATTATCCCTCTACACCCTTTACACATGTACTGTACTGGAATTATACCTCAACACCCTTTACACATGTACTGCACTGGAATTATCCCTCTACACATGTACTGCACTGGAATTATCCCTCTACACATGTACTGTACTGGAATTATCCCTCTACACATGTACTGCACTGGAATTATCCCTCAACACCCTTTATACATGTACTGCACTGGAATTATACCTCTACACCCTTTACACATGTATTGTACTGGAATTACCCCTCTACACATGTACTGCACTGGAATTATCCCTCTACACCCTTTACACATGTACTGCACTGGAATTATCCCTTTACACATGTACTGCACTGGAATTATCCCTCTACACATGTACTGCACTGGAATTATCCCTCTACACATGTACTGCACTGGAAATATCCCTCTACACCCTATACACATGTACTGTACTGGAATTATCCCTTTACACATGTACTGCACTGGAATTATCCCTCTACACATGTACTGCACTGGAATTATCCCTCTACACATGTACTGCACTGGAATTATCCCTCTACACATGTACTGCACTGGAATTATTCCTCTACACCCTCTACACATGTACTGCACTGGAATTATCCCTCTACACCCTTTACACATGTACTGTACTGGAATTATCCCTCTACACATGTACTGCACTGGAATTATCCCTCTACACCCTCTACACATGTACTGTACTGGAATTATCCCTCTACACATGTACTGCACTGGAATTATCCCTCTACACCCTTTACACATGTACTGCACTGGAATTATCCCTCTACACCCTTTACACATGTACTGCCCTGGAATTATCCCTCTACACCCTTTACACATGTACTGCACTGAAATTATCCCTCTACACATGTACTGCACTGGAATTATCCCTCTACACATGTACTGCACTGGAATTATAACTCTACACCCTTTACACATGTACTGCACTGGAATTATCCCTCTACACCCTTTACACATGTACTGCACTGGAATTATCCCTCTACACGTGTACTGCACTGGAATTATCCCTCAACACCCTTTACACATGTACTGCACTGGAATTATCCCTTTACACATGTACTGCACTGGAATTATCCCTTTACACATGTACTGCACTGGAATTATCCCTCTACACATGTACTGCACTGGAATTATCCCTCAACACCCTTTACACATGTACTGCACTGGAATTATCCCTCTACACATGTACTGCACTGGAATTATCCCTCTACACCCTTTACACATGTACTGCACTGGAATTATCCCTCTACACATGTACTGCACTGGAATTATCCCTCAACACCCTTTACACATGTACTGCACTGGGATTATCCCTCTACACCCTTTACACATGTACTGTACTGGAATTATCCCTCAACACCCTTTACACATGTACTGCACTGGAATTATCCCTTTACACATGTACTGCACTGGAATTATCCCTTTACACATGTACTGCACTGGAATTATCCCTCTACACATGTACTGCACTGGAATTATCCCTCAACACCCTTTACACATGTACTGCACTGGAATTATCCCTTTACACATGTACTGCACTGGAATTATCCCTTTACACATGTACTGCACTGGAATTATCCCTTTACACATGTACTGCACTGGAATTATCCCTCTACACATGTACTGTACTGGAATTATCACATTGGCTGGCAGAAACTTACTGTTTTTTTATTGGGCCATCAAAGCTGTCTCAGTGAGAGACTAGTTGATTAAGGACTAACAGTCTAACAGCTTGAAGGACACAACTCATGTTATTCTGGTTAAACAGTGAGAGACTAGTTGATTAAGGAGTGGGGATTCTTTTACAATTATGAAAAAAATATTTCATGTTTTATTCGTACAGCAGCCAACATTTTGAATGGTTCGGTAATAATATGTCATGTTTCACTCGTACCTCAGCCAGCATTGTGAATGGTTAGGGAATAATATGTCATGTTATACTCGTACCTCAGCCAGCATTGTGAATGGTTAGGGAATAATATGTCATGTTTTACTTGTACCTCAGCCAGCATTGGGAATGGTTAGGAAATAATATGTCATGTTTTACTCGTACCTCAGCCAGTATTGTGAATGGTGTCTAATGCAGTGACATACTAGACCATGGCAGTAAATCTAATACTTAGGTGTTTTTAGTCAGGCATGAAAGGTCTGTGTTGGTTCCGTGGTCATAAGTTACATCTCTGGCCATGCTGGCAGGGTCTGAATCAAACCCAATGTCCAGTGGGATTGATCTGTTTGATCCAATTGTTTGTTTCAGTTTTCAGTAGTTCAATCCTTTGACATATTGTTGATTTCAACATTTTTAATTTTCAACTATTTTTTTATTTATTTATTCCACCTTTATTTAACCAGGTAGGCAAGTTGAGAACAAGTTCTCATTTACAATTGCGACCTGGCCAAGATAAAGCAAAGCAGTTTGACACATACAACAACACAGAGTTACACATGAAGTAAAACAAACAAACAGTCAATAATATGTTAGAAAAATAAGTCTATATACAAAGTGAGCAAATGAGGTGAGATAAGGCAAAAAAGGCCATGGTGGCGAAGTAAATACAATATAGCAAGTAAAACACTGGAATAGTAGATTTGCAGTGGAAGAAGGTGCAAAGTAGAAATAATGGGGTGCAAACGAGCAAAATAAATAAATAAATACAGTAGGGAAAAGGTAGTTGTTTGGGCTAAATTATAGATGGGCTATGTACAGGTGCAGTAATCTGTGAGCTGCTCTGACAGCTGGTGCTTAAAGCTAGTGAGGGAGATAAGTGTTTCCAGTTTTAGAGATTTTTGTAGTTCGTTCCAGTCATTGGCAGCAGAGAACTGGAAGGAGAGGCGGCCGAAGGAGGAATTGGCTTTGGGGGTGACCAGAGAGATATACAGTGCCTTGCGAAAGTATTTGGCCCCCTTGAACTTTGACCTTTTGCCACATTTCAGGCTTGAAATATAAAGATATAAAAATGTAATTTTTTGTGAAGAATCAACAACAAGTGGGACACAATCATGAAGTGGAACGAAATTTATTGGATATTTCAAACTTTTTTAACAAATAAAAAAACTGAAAAATTGGGCGTGCAAAATTATTCAGCCCCCTTAAGTTAATACTTTGTAGGGCCACCTTTTGCTGCGATTACAGCTGTAAGTCGCTTGGGGTATGTCTCTATCAGTTTTGCACATCGAGAGACTGACATTTTTGCCCATTCCTCCTTGCAAAACAGCTCGAGCTCAGTGAGGTTGGATGGAGAGCGTTTGTGAACAGCAGTTTTCAGTTCTTTCCACAGATTCTCGATTGGATTCAGGTCTGGACTTTGACTTGGCCATTCTAACACCTGGATATGTTTATTTGTGAACCATTCCATTGTAGATTTTGCTTTATGTTTTGGATCATTGTCTTGTTGGAAGACAAATCTCCGTCCCAGTCTCAGGTCTTTTGTAGACTCCATCAGGTTTTCTTCCAGAATGGTCCTGTATTTGGCTCCATCCATCTTCCCATCAATTTTAACCATCTTCCCTGCCCCTGCTGAAGAAAAGCAGGCCCAAACCATGATGCTGCCACCACCATGTTTGACAGTGGGGATGGTGTGTTCAGGGTGATGAGCTGTGTTGCTTTTACGCCAAACATAACGTTTTGCATTGTTGCCAAAAAGTTCGATTTTGGTTTCATCTGACCAGAGCACCTTCTTCCACATGTTTGGTGTGTCTCCCAGGTGGCTAGTGGCAAACTTTAAACAACACTTTTTATGGATATCTTTAAGAAATGGCTTTCTTCTTGCCACTCTTCCATAAAGGCCAGATTTGTGCAGTATACGACTGATTGTTGTCCTATGGACAGTCTCCCACCTCAGCTGTAGATCTCTGCAGTTCATCCAGAGTGATCATGGGCCTCTTGGCTGCATCTCTGATCAGTCTTCTCCTTGTATGAGCTGAAAGTTTAGAGGGACGGCCGGGTCTTCGTAGATTTGCAGTGGTCTGATACTCCTTCCATTTCAATATTATCGCTTGCACAGTGCTCCTTGGGATGTTTAAAGCTTGGGAAATCTTTTTGTATCCAAATCCGGCTTTAAACTTCTCCACAACAGTATCTTGGACCTGCCTGGTGTGTTCCTTGTTCTTCATGATGCTCTCTGCGCTTTAAACGGACCTCTGAGACTATCACAGAGCAGGTGCATTTATATGGAGACTTGATTACACACAGGTGGATTCTATTTATCATCATTAGTCATTTAGGTCAACACTGGATCATTCAGAGATCCTCACTGAACTTCTGGAGAGAGTTTGCTGCACTGAAAGTGAAGGGGCTGAATAATTTTGCACGGTCAATTTTTCAGTTTTTTATTTGTTAAAAAAGTTTGAAATATCCAATAAATTTCGTTCCACTTCATAATTGTGTCCCACTTGTTGTTGATTCTTCACAAAAAATTACAGTTTTATATCTTTATGTTTGAAGCCTGAAATGTGGCAAAAGGTCGAAAAGTTCAAGGGGGCCGAGTACTTTCGCAAGGCACTGTACCTGCTGGAGCGCGTGCTACAGGTGGGTGCTGCTATGGTGACCAGCGAGCTGAGATAAGGGGGAACTTTACCTAGCAGGGTCTTGTAGATGACCTTGTAGATGACCTTTGGCGACGAGTATGAAGCGAGGGCCAGCCAACGAGAGCGTACAGGTCGCAGTGGTGGGTAGTATATGGGGCTTTGGTGACAAAACGGATGGCACTGTGATAGACTGCATCCAATTTATTGAGTAGGGTATTGGAGGCTATTTTGTAAATGACATCGCCGAAGTCGAGGATCTGTAGGATGGTCAGTTTTACGAGGGTATGTTTGGCAGCATGAGTGAAAGATGCTTTGTTGCAAAATAGGAAGCCAAATCTAGATTTAACTTTGGATTAGAGATGTTTGATGTGAGTCTGGATGGAGAGTTTACAGTCTAACCAGACACCTAGGTATTTGTAGTTGTCCACATATTCTAAGTCAGAACCGTCCAGAGTAGTGATGCTGGATGGGCGGGCAGGTGCAGGCAGAGATCGGTTGACGAGCATGCATTTAGTTTTACTTGTATTTAGGAGCAGTTGGAGTTGCACTGGGTTGGTTGAAAAGTGATACTTAACTTATAGACCATGCACTATATTGACATAGTGGAAGATTTCTTAATTTTTTTTATATATAAAAGTTATTACGTACAATGCCATTCATACAAAACAAAACCATCAATATTCCAAACAAACTCAAATATAGGCATTTTTAAATTCAAAACGAAACAAAAACCCAATAACAAAAAACTCAGGGGAGCATCTTCCCTCCCCTTCATGCCTACAAACTACATCTCTAAAACCCTACCTTCCCCTATCTCCAAGTCACTATTCTATCCCCTTAAATCATCTAAATTAACCCCAGCCCTAAACCTCCCTTCCACCTCTGCCGGGCAGCATGCTGCCCCCACTTCCTCTTCATCCTCCCCCTCAAATTTCCTTCCACCCTCCTCCCTTTCCCCTCCATCCCCCAATCTCTCCCTGTCTTGACCATGTCCTGCCTGGCTTCCCACAGCCCCCATTTAAAGAGGCTTATGAGAAGCCAGAGCAGAAACCTGTCCTTGACCGTCCCCCTCGCTCTCCCTACACCTCTCTCTACCCTAGCCCAAGTTAAAACAAAATTCCCTTTCACCCTACCTAACAACAGCCGTGCCCATACTACTCCAGGAAAAGGCACAGTCCCAAAAGGAGCACTGTCTCCTCCCCACCACAAGATGGTCTTGGACAGGTGGGGGATCGCGCCAAGCTATGCCGGTACATGATGGAACGTACCGGCAAGCACTTGTGGAGGCTCAACCAATTCAGGTCCTTGAGCTTGTTGTCCACACCTTACCTTAACTAAATCCCACCACTCTAACACCCCCTCACACATGGACCGGAGGCCTTCAATCCCCCGAAACAAACCAGTAAAGGCTTCAATGAAAGCTCATCCAGCACATCCCGATCTAATTTCCAGTACCCCTTACCGAAGAGGCAGACTGGTGACCTCACCTGCAGGAGCAGCCCGTTGGGATCCGAAAAGAACACAGGCAACAGCTGCCTAGAAAACTGACCCAAGGACCTGGACAGAAAAATATAGTCAGGCCTCCATCAACCCCCCGGGAGTTGCACCAAGTGGAACCAGCCATTGTAGGAGTAGTGTGCAGACCTCCATCAACCAGACCATGGCAAGCCATTAGCCACCGGCGCCTGCACTGCTATCCCCCCCACCCCTAAATCTATATTAAAATCCCCCCACCCCTAAAACTATATTAAAATCCCCCCCACCCCTAAATCTATATTAAAATCCCCCCTACCCCTAAATCTATATTAAAATCCCCCCACCCCTAAATCTATATTAAAATCCTCCACTACCCCTAAATCTATATTAACAACCCCCCCTATCACCACTTGCCTATTTGTGGCGCACAGGGGCGCCAGACAGTCCACCACCTCCTTCCTGTCTGCCGCCATCTGTGGCCCGTACACCCCCACTAATCTATATCTGCAATCCCTTAAGGTGACATCCACCCCCAAAACTCTCCCCTGCAATACCACAAATTAACCCTCAACCTTTACCTCCCTGTGCCCACACAATATCCCTACCCCCGATGAGTGCAACCCCCCTATACCCCAAACTGACTCCCCTTGTCCCACTCCCTTCTAAATATATTAACATCCCCTCCATCCCTCCCCCTATACCCCAAACTGACTCCCCTTGTCCCACTCCCTCCTAAATCTATTAACATCCCCTCCATCCCTCCCCCTTATACCCCAAACAGACTCCCCATGTCCCACTCCCTCCTACATCTATTAACATCCCCTCCATCCCTCAGGTGAACCTCCTTTAAAAAACAAAAGTCAAAACCCACACCCTATAAATAACTAAAAACCTTCCTCCTCTTAACAAAATCCCTTAAACGCTTCCATTTAAACTAACAAAAGTTATAGTAGACTCCATGAAAACAATTATAAAATCAAAAACAACAACCACCCAACTACTACCCCCCCCCCCCCCAGGAGTCTCACCCAATGCTCCCCTGCTCCATCTCCACCGGCAGGGATGCCGCCTCTCCTCCCGACGTCCCCCCGTCTTCCTCCATCTCACCAACCCAGGATGCAGGAAGGGTGTTTGGCACCTGAGTGCTCTGCATCCTGGGTTGACCACCAAACTCCTCCACTTCCCCAGCCCCGTATCTGGTTGGGTAGAGAGTAGGGGAGCCCGTGTCCCCAAACAGGAACTGCGACCCCCGCTCAGTTGACCAGCTCTGAGCGATGCTTGGTGTATCAAGCTCCACCAGGAGTTGAGGGGCTGGGGAAGCCAGCGAGGACACAGAAGTTTCTCCCGCCCCCATCACTCGCTTGGCCACCCCCTCCCCCCCCATACCCCCTTCCCTCTCGCTGTCCGTCGAGAGCCCCTACCTCTTCCCTCTCTTCTTTGGCTATGGCGGTAACAGGGAGACACCACCCCCCCTCCCCCCCCATACCCCCTTCCCTCTCGCTGTCCGTCGAGAGCCCCTACCTCTTCCCTCTCTTCTTTGGCGATGGCGGTAACAGGGAGACACCACCCCCTCCCCCCCATACCCCCTTCCCTCTCGCTGTCCGTCGAGAGCCCCTACCTCTTCCCTCTCTTCTTTGGCGATGGCGGTAACAGGGAGACACCACCCCCTCCCCCCCCATACCCCCTTCCCTCTCGCTGTCCGTCGAGAGCCCCTACCTCTTCCCTCTCTTCTTTGGCGATAACAGGGAGACACCACCCCCCCTCCCCCCCCATACCCCCTTCCCTCTCGCTGTCCGTCGAGAGCCCCTACCTCCTCCCTCTCTTCTTTGGCGATGGCGGTAACAGGGAGACACCACCCCCCCTCCCCCCCATACCCCCTTCCCTCTCGCTGTCCGTCGAGAGCCCCTACCTCTTCCCTCTCTTCTTTGGCGATGGCGGTAACAGGGAGACACCACCCCCCCTCCCCCCCCATACCCCCTTCCCTCTCGCTGTCCGTCGAGAGCCCCTACCTCTTCCCTCTCTTCTTTGGCGATGGCGGTAACAGGGAGACACCACCCCCCCTCCCCGCAAGCTCCTCCACCATTCCCCCCATCTCTTCCACGAGGGCGCTCGACATTCTGCTGTCCCCCCACTCCCTCTCCCCCTCTCCCCCCTCCTCCACTGGTCCTGCCACCGACTCCTTCTCCACCAGCTCTCCCTCCATTGCTGCCCTCTCTGGCTCCTCCACTCCCTTGCTTCCTTCCACCTCTTTTCCCTCCTCTCCTCCCGGTTCTGCTGCTCCCGTGCCTTCTCTGTCCCCCTCTCCTCCTGCTGCCGCTCTTTCTCCTTCCGTGAGGCCGTCCCCTCTGGGCCTGTGTTCGGTTCTTGGTCTGGGCCTCCTCCCCTTCTTCCCCCATCCCCCGCTCCTGCTCCTCCCCCAGCCGCAGACACGTATGATCTCTGACGAGCTGGGCATTCCTGCCCCAGGTGTGCTGACGAGCCACACCCGTGGCATGCCTTGAAATCGTCACAGTCCTTCGCCTTGTGCTCCCCAGATCCACAAAATCTGCACTTTCTTGTGCTGCACGAGGCTAGGATGTGGCCGTAGGCCATACAACGCCTGCAAAACGGGGGCTGACGTGCATAAAACAATGTCCCCCTGTCAGCCCCCAGGGAGAACAGAGCTGGAGGATGAAGGTAGCCGCCCAGTCCCTTTGGGTCCTCCCTGAGGAGGGCCTGGAAGTCTCTCCTCCCGTTCCAAAAACCCAGGGAGTCCTTGAGGTGCCTTGCTGAGGAGATGTCATCCATGTATCTCCCCAGAAAGGCCCTCACCTCCTCGTCCTTGACGTACGGGTTATAAATGTTCACAGTTACAATCCTGAAATTGTTTTTGCTGTTTTTTGCCAAGCTGGTTACCTCGTAGTGGCACATCGGCTTCGCACCTCCCACTTCTCTCACCTTTTTCAGGATCTCGTCGTGTTTTTCTTCTGTGTGTAAAGCCACATCATAAGTTCCCTCCAACGGGTAACCTTGGAGGCAAAACACATCCTTCCCTGTCAGTTTAAGGATCCACATCAAGATAGTCCTTCCAAAAGTTTCACGTCCGAATGGCTCCATCTCCTTGTCCTTCCATGCAAAGCGAACCGTATTCGCCAGTCCGATCCCAGGGACCGACCTATTTGAAGAATTTTGCGCCATCTGCCCTCTTCCAAAAAAGGAAAAACTGAAAAGAAAAGCAAAAACGGCTGAGAATCGTTACCCCCCCCCAAAAACCTTTTTTACCGCCCTCCAGCCTTTGACTTTCAGCTAAGGGGTTACGGACCTCAGTACCCAACTTGAACTTAGCCACACAGGAAAAGCCTTATAGCTGTGATTGTAGTGGCTTCCTTCCTCTTTACCATAGCCACTGCCCAAGCCTGAAGCGGGGTTGTTTGGTACGCATACAGTCCACACTCAAGGTTTCCAAAAAGCCAAACATTCAATGTGATCCAGGGATATGGTGCAACAAAAATGTTTATTCTTCTTATATCTAACAGGAAAATGAATATCCAATCAACTTAAAACATAGGTTACTTGATATGGAAAATACACAATATGACCTGTCTGTATGTCTGTATGTCTGTATGGTCAAAAAACTATACCGCTCCCGCGTCTAGCAAGGACTCCTCCCCCCAAAGGCCCAACTTCCTGCTTTTATCCTAACACACTTACTGCAGTACAATGAATGGGCAAGAGGGGGGAACAAAAACTAAGTTACACTAACAACAAGTGAATACATCTCAATCAGGTAAATATAAATCATAAAGGTACGTACCTAATATTTCATCATATACATTCATATTTACACAAATATACATGGAGCTCTGAATGTTCTGTCTTTTATGCAAATATGTCCAAATTGGCTCCAACATACCGGCCCCTAATTGTTAACTGCACTGAGTGGACAACAATTACTTAATATTCAAACGTAGAGCCAATACACAAAACATTCTATACCAGAGCACCATTACAGTTCATAGCTATATACAAATATACAAGGTGCCATATAGGAAAATAGTCAGAGTCTGAGTTGAAGTGTTCAGGTGTTCAACTTCCAAAAATGTCAAGAGTATGACGTCCAAAAAATGTATGACTACGACATCAAAGAATGTAAGAGTACAACATCAACGAATCAGAGGTGCACGTGATTCAAAGATGGAGCACTGTGTATGTGTGTGTGTGTGTGTGTGTGTGTGTGTGTGTCTCTCACTCCACCTCCTCCAGGAGCAGACAGAGTTTATTGATAGGTCTCTGTAAGATATTGGTCTTGGTCTTAACCATGACGCTCCGGACAAGACCTTTGGCCCCTGGCAAAGCCTCCACCACACGCCCCATTAGCCAAGAGTTCCTAGGGGCGGTGTCGTCGACGATGACCACAAGGTCACCAGGACTAAAGTTTCTCTTAGTTTTGGTCCACTTGTTCCGCTCCTGCATAAGTGGAAGATACTCCCTGATCCATCTCTTCCAGAAGAGGTCAGTAATATATTGTACTTGCTTCCATCTCCTTCGTGAGTATAGGTCGCTTCTCTGGAATAGTCCTGGTGGCAGGACTGGCTTTGCTTTCAGATGAAGCAGATGGTTCGGAGTCAGGGGTTCTAGATCATTAGGGTCATTTGTTACAGTTGTGATTGGTCTGTCGTTCATGATCGCCTCAACTTCACACAAGGTTGTCTGCAAAGCCTCATCATCCAGTACTTGCTCTTTAAGGACTGAATAGAGAATCTTTTTCACCAGTCGGATCAACCTCTCCCATACCCCCCCATGGTGGGCTCCAGAAGGAGGATTGAATGACCATGTCACTCCTTCCTTCAGTAATTCATTTTGAATCTTGTTGTGATCCAGCTCTTTCAGAGCTTCTCCTAGCTCTCTGTGTGTTCCAACAAAGTTGGTGCCATTGTCTGTTCTGATACTTGTGACTGGGCCCCTTCGACAGATGAACCTGCGCAGGGCATTGATGCAGGAATCAGTATCCAGATAACTAGCAACTTCTAGATGGACAGCTCGACTCACAAGGCAAGTAAAGATCACACCATACCGCTTCACATGAACGCGGCCTCGCTTCACCTCTATGGGGCCGAAGTAATCTATGCCCACATGGGTGAAAGGCGGCAAATCAGGTGACACCCGATCTTGTGGAAGGTCGGCCATCTTCTGTTCTCCAGCTCTAGCTTGCATCCGCCTGCAGAAGACACAGCTCTTAAGGATCTTCCTTGCTAAGGAGTTGGCACAGGGTATCCAATATCGCTGGCGAAGTCTAGAAAGCATGTGACCTCTCCCAGAGTGGCCAACCTGCTCATGGATGTGGAGTAAGATCAGTCTGGAGATGTAGGAGTCTTTGGGTAGGATCATAGGATTCTTTAGTTCCGTAGGCATAGCAGCTTTGCTTAACCTTCCTCCCACTCTCAGAATGCCATTGTCAACAATTGGATCAAGCTTACAGATTGAGCCATTTCTCTTGGCACATTGTTTTCCTTTCACAACTAGTGCAATTTCTTGTTTAAAGTGCTGTCGTTGCTCAAATCGAATGATGGCCTTTTCTGCTTCATCTAGGTCATCCACAGACAGACTTTCTTTTCCAAATGTTAGTTTGAACTTGTCAATTTGTTCCTTCAGTGAGTTTGTCAGACTCTGATCTGAACCTGGATCAGTTTGTGTGAGAACTTTCCTTTTCTGGCTTAACTGTAGAAGAAGTCTCTTCAGGTTCAGCATCCAGGCAACTGCTTTCTTCAAGCTGTTCCATGTTGAATAGTACTCAATCAGTTTGCTGGTCGGACTCTTTTCTTCCACACATATACTGTTTACGATGACGTCTTTTCTCACCTCTGGGTCATCCGAAGGGATGGAGCCAAGCTCCTCGGGGACTTTTGGCCATTGTGTTTCTGTTTTCTCCAGGAATTCTGGTCCTTTGCGCCATCTCTTTGAGTTCAGGAAAATTTCAACATGTAATCCTCTTGAAGCATCATCGGCTGGGTTGTGTTTGGAGTTCAAATACCTCCACTGTTTTGCTTTCGATAGGTCACGGATCATAGCAACCCTATTAGCCACAAAGGTATGGAATCTCTTGGTATCGTTGCGGATGTATTTTAGCACAGACTGGCTGTCTGTCCAGAAAGTTGACTCCTCAAGTTCAATCTGGAGCTCCAACCTTAACATCCTGTCCACTCTCACTGCCAATGTTGCTGCAGCAAGTTCCAGTCTGGGGATCGTCATCTGCTTGAGTGGAGTGACCCTTGATTTCCCCAGTATGAATGCAATGTGGACCTTTCCCATACCGTTTGTGAACCTAAGGTAGCTTGCCGTGCCATAACCTTGCTCACTTGCGTCACCGAAGTGATGCAGCTGTGCGGTCTTGACTTGACCAAAGTTCTCAGGCATCATACACCTGTCTATCTGGAATCTGGAAAGCTGGTCTAGCTCTGAGAGCCATCTCTTCCATGAAATAGTGTTCTTCGGGGATGACTTCGTCCCATCCACACTTTAGCTTGCAGAGCACTTGAAGAATTTGCTTTGCCTTTAATACGAATGGGGCGAGGAAACCTAATGGATCATAAACAGAGCTGACAGTAGAGAGAATACCTCTTCTTGTAAGGGGTCTGTTCTTGACAATGACTCGGAAGGTAAACACATCTCTTTCAATGTTCCATCGGATTCCAAGTGCTCTTTCAACAGGCAGCTTTTCTCTGTCCAGGTCCAGTTCTTTTATCTGCTTGGCTTTGTGTTCATCAGGGATAGAAGCCAGCACAGCACGGCTGTTGCCGACCCACTTGATCAATTTGAACCCACCCTGAGAGCACACATCCCTGAGGTTTTTTGTGAGAGCTATGGCTTGTTCTTCTGTGGCCACTGACTTGAGGCAGTCATCAACGTAGAAGTTGGACTTGACTGTTTGAATCACTTCTTCATCGTACCTCTCACAGTTGTCTTCTGCAGTCTTTCGTAGTGCAAAATTTGCACAACTTGGAGAGGATATAGCACCGAAAAGATGTACTGTCATTCTGTACTCCTCCAATCTTTTGTTAGTGTCACCATCCGGCCACCATAGGAATCGCAGGAAGTCTAAGTCATCTTCATGGACACGTACTTGATGGAACATTCCTTCGATGTCTGCCATCATGGCAATGTGCTCTTGCCGAAATCTTAGCAAGACTCCTATAAGCGTGTTTGCCAGGTCAGGGCCTTGAAGGAGTTCACTGTTAAGAGATGTACCTTTATAGGATGATGAACAGTCAAACACCACTCGTATTGTTCCTTTGCGCTTATGGTGAACGCCATGGTGTGGTATGTACCATACCTTGCCTTTCTCTCTGAGAAGCTGTTCTTGTGGTACCTTCTCAGCATAACCTTTTGTTATCATCTCTTCCATGAAGCCTTTGTACTCTGCAGCATAACCTTCATCCTTCTTAAACTTCCTGATGATATTTAGAGCCCGCTGCTTTGCCATGTCACGATTGTTCGGCAGGACTACCTGTTTGTTGCGAAAGGGCAACGGTAAGTAGTAGTGATGGTCTTTGAGGGTTATGGAGCTTGATACTATCTCCATAAACTTACGATCCTCAGCTGACATCTCACTTTTCTCTTCATACTCTCTCTCAGGGAAGTCATGGTTGCATTGATTTACAAGAAGAACCCCCAGGTCGGCCATTGAGATACGATTGGCCATCACCGTAGGACATCCAGATTCTTCTGCCATGGTACAATTGTTAAGAGGACCGTTCATCACCCATCCAAAGATGGTTTTCACTGCATACGGTCCGTTGCCTTGGCTATTTATGATTTGCCAGGGTTCCATTGCCTTTGGAGCATTTACGCCAATCAGGAGTTCGACGTCGGCATCAATTTCCTTCAACTGAACCTCTTTCAGGTATGGCCACCTTTTGAGATCTTTCTGAGTGGGAATGTTCTCTCTTGTCACTGGGATTTTATTTTGGGTGTAGACCTTTGGTAATGCAAGAAATGTGTTGCCTTCCACGTTGCCAATCTCTAATCCAGATATCTCAAAGCTCTTGGTAGGACTCTCCTGCCCCATTGTGCGTAGCAGAATTTCAGTCTCACTGCATTTAGCATTCAGCTGCCTCATGAGTCTCTCCGTACAAAATGTTGCCGAGCTACCAGAATCAAGAAACGCATAGGTTAACAAAGACTTGCTTCCATTTGCCACCTTTACTTGAACTGGCACAATTGCAAGTGCACAATCTGTACCGGCCCCGGTATCTTCACCAGCTTCCAGTGAAACAAGAGCACTGCTGACAGTCTCCTCCCGCTTTACTGCTACACCACTCATATCTGCCTTTTGAGATCTAAATCTCTCTCTTCCTTCAATGTGCAGGATAGTGGGGTGCTTTCTTTGACAGCTCTGACAGGTCATCCTTCTTTTACATTCTTTGCTTAAGTGTCCTCTCATCAAACAGCCAAAACAAAGGCCTTTTGATCTCAGAAACTCAACCTTGGATTCGTGTGGCTGTGCCTTCACCTGTTGGCAGTCGACCAATAAATGCTCTCCAGCACAAAATACGCATGAGGTACTGGGAGCGTCAGAAGGGTAGGTGCCTGGTCTCTTTACTTTTAATGTTTTTTCTTTTAGAGGTTTTTCAGAGTCACAATCTGCCACTACAGCTACTGCAGTGGCAAAGCTGCTTCCCCTACTCTTGGACTTGAACTGCTGTTTAAAGTCAGCTTCTGTTCTGGTTTTTAAAAACTTTTTGTTAGACAGGGGATCTTGAATATCTCCATACAACGGATCCTGCAGTATTTTGGCCTGTTTTTCCATGAACGTCACAAGGTCACTGAACTGGGCCCTCAGGTGTCTTCTCTCTAAAATATCACATGCCGTAGACCTCCATTTTTCCCTTAGTTTGTAGGGAAGTTGACATGATCAACATTATGGTGGAGGGAAGATTAAGCTCTTCCATGTTCTGTAGGTCTTGCATGGCATTACAGCAACCTCTAAGATAGAGTGCATAGCCACCCAGTCCCTTTCCATCATCTGGTTTGATGTTTGTCCAGTTCCAAGCTTTTTCCATGTAAGCAGTGGTGACTTTGATTTCATTGCCAAAGTGTTCCTTTAACAACCTCTTAGCCTCTGCATAGCCTCTTCTGGCTTCCATATGCAGACAACTACGTACCATATCCTTGGGCTGACCAGTGGTGTACTGTTCCAGGTAATAGAGCCTATCCTGGTGACTGCTCGTCTTATCTTCTATACCATGTTCAAATGCACGCATGAATGGCCTAAAGTTCAGAGGATCACCGTCAAACATAGGTATCTCCCTAACAGGGAGTGTGGCCTGTTTGTGCTGTAGTACAAGAAGGTCAGCAATTTCATTCTGCCTTTGCATGACAGAAGAGAGGTTATCATGGCTGGTATTATCGCTGATACCCGCAGTGTTGATTCTGTGTTGATTGCTAGACCTTGCTGTTGGCTGCTGAAGGGTGTGGTTCATGACTGTCCTCTGAATAGGTTTTGATGGCTTTGTTGTCGGTTGTTGTAAAACCCTTTGTAGTGGGGTCTTTGGAACTGCACCTAATGCAGCAAACTCAACAGGTGATGGTTCAGGTTCCACATAGACCTCGGGTTCCTGGTTCTCAAAATAAGAGTTCATTCCATCTTCTTGGCTTAGTAAATGGGCTGCCACAGCATGGGATTGAGAAGTAGACTCAACACTCTCCAGGACCTTCAGTTTGGCATTATATGCTGCTATGTCCGTTTCCAGTGCCATTTTCTCCATCCTAACATTCAGTTGAGCTTTCTCCAGTTCCAGTGCATGCTTGTCCTGTAATGATGCTTGGCGAGCTAGTAGAGCTGCTCGTTCTGCCTCAGCTTTTAGGCGTACAGAGGTCACTGAGGAAGCCGTCTTAGAATACTTTGTTTTACTTGATGTTTTTGACACATTGGAAATGCTGTCGTGTGGTTCAATGAGCGTTTGTGGCGCAACTTCAGCTTTTTTCCATATTTCCACCTCTTTCAGGAAATGTTCATAAGTTCTCATTCTTGGTTGATAATAGTTAATGCTCTCCTGTTCTTGTTCCTCCTCTGTGACCAGCTCTAGCACAGATTCATGAGCATTCTTAAAGTCATTGAGAACAGCATCAAATGCTTCAAGACTCTCATTCACAGTTTCAATGTTTCCTCCATCAACAAGAAGGACTTTTATTTCATTCATTTTGCGTGTACACACTCCAAGTTTGCCTCTCCGGGCTGCATAGAGTGAATTTAGATGCTCCTCTGCCGTCTCCAGTGGAGTCTTATTTGGGATTTCATCCTCCATCATTCACTTTTAGTTCACTCAATTTACAATGACACAGTTGTTGGTTTGATTGTTAAACGTAATGCCCCTTTAGACCTCCTTTAATGCTTTAAGACACAGTCATCCATTTCAGCATATTGACCCATTTTGAATTGAACATGTGCAAGTTCAGCATTTTAGTTGCGTTTTAAACATTTCATCCATTTATACGTTTTGTCCCTTTAATGAAGTTTGAACACGCAGTATCATTCGTTGCGTGGATGCATTTCCACGTTAGGCCAAATATTAGACATATGATTAGGTTACATTGTGCTTAGGATCTCAGTTTTTCCCAAACTTAAACTTCTTAATTGTTTTCACAGCGCTGTGTTTTGAATTCCATTCCCAAGTTTATCAAACATTCCAATTATAAGCACATTTGCGCTTCCATAATATGCATGATCAAACGATCGCATTGAACAGGGCAGCTCATTCATTCGCAGTGGTTACTCACGGCTGGCGAATTCTAGGAGTTCAAGTCCTTCCAAGCGAGCTGTCCTTATGGTACGAATGCAATTACAAATAGAACAATATCCAGCGTGTGTCCAAAAACGGAGATTTCCTTCCGATAGCAATCCTTCACGGAGTTTTTTGACTTGATTGTAGTGGCTTCCTTTCCTCTTTACCATAGCCACTGCCCAAGCCTGAAGCGGGGTTGTTTGGTACGCATACAGTCCACACTCAAGGTTTCCAAAAAGCCAAACATTCAATGTGATCCAGGGATATGGTGCAACAAAAATGTTTATTCTTCTTATATCTAACAGGAAAATGAATATCCAATCAACTTAAAACATAGGTTACTTGATATGGAAAATACACAATATGACCTGTCTGTATGTATGTCTGTATGGTCAAAAAACTATACCGCTCCCGCGTCTAGCAAGGACTCCTCCCCCCAAAGGCCCAACTTCCTGCTTTTATCCTAACACACTTACTGCAGTACAATGAATGGGCAAGAGGGGGGAACAAAAACTAAGTTACACTAACAACAAGTGAATACATCTCAATCAGGTAAATATAAATCATAAAGGTACGTACCAAATATTTCATCATATACATTCATATTTACACAAATATACATGGAGCTCTGAATGTTCTGTCTTTTATGCAAATATGTCCAAATCGGCTCTAACAGTGATCAATGTGACAAGAGATACTCTCATTCATGTGGTCTGATTAAACATCAGAAAATATATGCAGGAGATCCACAGAGTGTAGAATGATCTCCAACACCAGACCTGGGTAATAGAACACAGAGTGTAGCATGATCTCCAACACCAGACCTGGGTAGTAGAACACAGAGTGTAGAATGATCTCCAACACCAGACCTGGGTAGTAGAACACAGAGTGTAGAATGATCTCCAACACCAGACCTGGGTAATAGAACACAGAGTGTGGAATGATCTCCAACACCAGACCTCTATACATCAAATCACATTGTATTTGTCACATACACTTGTTTAGCAGATGTTATTGTGGGTGTAGCGAAATGCTTGTGTTTCTAGCTCCAACAGTCCAGTAATATCTAACAATACACACAATCTAAAGGAATGGAATTAAGAATATATAAATATTTGGATGAGTGATTTCAGAGCGGCATAGACTAAGATACAGTAGAATAGAATACAGAATATACATATGAGATGAGTAATACATAGACTAAGATACAGTGGAATAGGATAGAATACAGTATATACCAGAGGTGGGACCAAGTCATTGTTTTACAAGTCACAAGTAAGTCTCAAGTCTCAGCACTCAAGTCAAGACAAGCTATGGGGCGCAATCGGGCGATGTAGGCTTGTACACAATCGCCCAACCTTAATTAACACACACACCCTCTCTGTGTGTGGTTACAGTAGGCTAACGTATATGCCAATGGTTTTAGGAACAGCAGTAACATCAGGCAGGATTTAGGCTACCAACAGCCTAGCAAGTTGTAGCTCAATCTTGGGTGCAATGATCACGTTCCCGCACTGACTGACTGTGTGGAGGCTCATTGATTTAATGTTACGTTAGCCTACATGCTATACTAGCAAAATAAATATTGTATAGCTGTCGGCTATATTAGCCACGACTTACCGTTCTTTGTGCAGCTTCAAATGTCGAACAACGTTGGAATTTGTTGCGCCTCCGTCTGTAATTTTCTTCCCGGATGTTTTGCAAGTTGCAATCCGTTTTTTGTTGATACAGCGTAGTCTTTATATCCGAAAATAATAATTACATCACGCGTTCCAATGGTAAAACGTCTGATTTAATTACATCACGCGTTCCAATGGTAAAATGTTTGATTTAATTACATCACGCGTTCCAATGGTACAACGTCTGATTTAATTACATCAAGCGTTCCAATGGTAAAATGTTACAGTTCATTGTGACACGGTCACTTTGCCTGCTGTTTATTGCCACGTTGGGATGCAACTTTTTTTTAATATCCTTTTTTTTATATAAATATAATTTTACCCCCGTTTTTTCTCCTCAATTTCAATCTTGTCTCATCTTTGCAACTCCCCAACAGGCTGGGGAGGCGAAGGTCAAGTCCTACGTCCTCAGACACACATTATAGCAAATACATTTTGGGTCTAAGTTAAAGGAGCTACAATTAGAATTTAATTTTTTAAAATTAAGAAAATCTCGGTAATATCTGCATTAAAAGTGGAATGATCGTGTTTCACAATATTCCATCACAAAAAAATATATATTTTGTGGTCAATACAAGAGGTTCAGCCAGGACTCATATACCAAAGACTGATCCTAAAGTAATCTACCCAAGGCCCTACAAGAGGTTCAGCCAGGACTCATATACCAAAGACTGATCCTAAAGTAACCTACCCAAGGCCCTACAAGAGGTTCAGTCAGGACTCATATACCAAAGGCTGATCCTAAAGTAACCTACCCAAGGCCCTACAAGAAGTTCAGCCAGGACTCATATACCAAAGACTGATCCTAAAGTAACCTACCCAAGGCCCTACAAGAGGTTCAGCCAGGACTCATTTGTGGATGAGGTTCAGAATGTGCGATGGCTGGAAGAGTGTAGTGAGGATGATCCTGAAAGGGCACTGAGTGTGTTTATGAAATGATTTATGAGTTTTGTTGATAAGCAAGGCCCCATTAAGAAAACAGACTGAGGTCAAACGATGCCCCAGGGATTAATGAGCTGAGAAATGGAATAGTTCAACGTAATGAAACCAAAAAGGTAGCGGACAGATCTGTCTGATGAGCAAAGTTATTGTAAATGAATACATCTAGTGACCAAGCTAGACCAGTTATTGTAGATTAATACATCTAGTGGCCAAGCTAGACCAGTTATTGTAAATGAATACATCTAGTGACCAAGCTAGACCAGTTATTGTAAATGAATACATCTAGTGACCAAGCTAGACCAGTTATTGTAAATGAATACATCTAGTGACCAATCTAGACCAGTTATTGTAGATTAATATATCTAGTGACCAAGCTAGACCAGTTATTGTAAATGAATACATCTAGTGACCAAGCTAGACCAGTTATTGTAAATGAATACATCTAGTGACCAAGGTAAAAAGAAAGGATATTATCATCACTAAATCAAGGCTGATGGACAACATCTATGGACAACTTTGATTCAACACAAGTGGCAGACATGTTTGAATTCTTACCCATTATGACATTCATTACCAAAACCACCTGACATTGCAAATGACTTTAATTACTGTTTGACAGGTCAGGTGGACACATTGAGAAATGAGTCCAACTGACGGCTCCCTGAATCATACTGCAGAGTGAAGGAAAAGCAGCCAACAAGTGCTCAGCATATGTGGGAACTCCTTCAAGACTGTTGGAAAAGCATTCCAGGTGAAGCTGGTTAAGAGAATGCCAAGAGTGTGAAAAGCTGTCAATAAGGCAAAGCGTGGCTATTTGAAGAATTTCAAATATAAAATATATTTTGAATTGATTAACACTTTTTTGCTTACTACATGATTCCATATGTGTTATTTCATAGTTTTGATGTCTTCACTATTATTCTACTATGTAGAAAATAGTAAAAATAAAGAAAGCCCCTTGAATGAGTAGGTGTTCTAAAACTTTTGACCAGTAGTGTATATTATGTTATATAATAAATATGTAATAACATTAAAACATAACTGTTTGTCCTTATAGGGAACCAGATTGTGACTACAACTCAGTTACTAAGTCTTTAACAACACTGTGTTGTTACACTGGTGAGTAAAAACTCATGCTTCCTACACTTTAACTTGTTGTCTGAAAATAAAATATACATTTTACTCAACTGCGTTACCCACTCCAGTCAGCAGATGGCGGTCTGGGAATTTAAGGTAATACTGTTGGTGTGACGTATAATCTAGTGGACGGAACGCTTCTTTCAACAACAGCAACAGTTAATCAGATACCTCGGTAGCTCGCTACACAAAATAGCCGAACCAATAAAGCTCTTCAGATTTCTGTTGTCTAGTTAGTTATCCGATTTAATTTCATATTTACGGCGTTGTTGTTATTAGTTAGCAAGCGGGCTGGTTAAGTTAGCATTAGCCTAGCTAGCTAACATCCCCGACCATGAGTTCACTAAGCTACTCTCCTGCTAAAGAAGAGGTCTGCTGGACGGAGAAAGAAGCTCTCGTCAAAGCGGAGGAGGAAGAGGAGGCTGTTGAAATACAAAAACAAGTAGAGGGTGAGGCTGTTACTGTGAAAGAAGAAGAGAGAGACGTTTCAGTTAAAGAAGAGGAAGACGCGTTCAGAGTGAAAGAGGAGGAGGAGGGGGAGATGGCTGTCACATGCAAAAAGGAGGTGGAAGAAGAGGAGGAAACTGGACATCTGGGCCCGGTTTCCCAAACGCATCTTAAGGCATCCAATAATGAACTTAGCCATAAGATGGTTTTGAGAAACCGTTCCTTGATTAACACTAGTAAGTACTGTCTTAAAAACAGAGGCACAAACTCTGCAGTTGTTGAACTGATGTGTGGTGTTAAAGGGGAAATCTGCAATAACTACATCCATATTTAGACTTTGAAATTATTTATAGCCATTGATTCTTGAAGAATATAACACATGCCTCATGAGCTTAGTTCAACTGTTGTACCCCATCAGAACCCCAAATGAGCTTTTTTACTCCAATGTTTAGAAACAATGTAAATCAACACTGTATAGCCTCTGTCTATGCATTTGAGACTAGTTACATTTCTCCAGACCCATCCATCAGCTTATTACCAAGACAGTGTTTGAACTGCAGATTGGTTGATTGATTGATGTGTTTTTTTTTAAACAGCAACAAAATGGCTGCCCAGAAACTTGGCGTAACAGTAACATCTTGGCGTAACAGTTATTAGGTGTTGGTTTGACAGTCACTGGACCCAGGTTTGAGTTCAGCTCAGGGCTACCCCCTGAATTGACTACACTATGAATACAAGGACTGGCCATCCATGATGTCGTAATGATAGTTTAACCAGGTTTCTAGGCTATATAGTATATTCTAGAATTCATCCATGATGTCATAATGATAGTTTAAGCAGGTTTCTAGGCTATATAGTATATTCTAGAATTCATCCATGATGTCATAATGATAGTTTAACCAGGTTTCTAGGGTATATAGTATATTCTAGAATTCATCCATGATGTCATAATGATAGTTTAACCAGGTTTCTAGGGTATATAGTATATTCTAGAATTCATCCATGATGTCATAATGATAGTTTAACCAGGTCTCTAGGCTATATAGTATATTCTAGAACTGCCAGTGTAGATTTCTTGTGGAGGCAAATTATTAGAGCTGTTGATAAGTCATTTGTATAATATTCAGCCAATTTTTTTCATGCCATTACGTTAAAGGCGAAACATACCTAGATTTAATTACGTTCATGAATTGGTTTGAAACCTTTGTTTTAAAACCTTCTCAAAGTTGTTCCCTTGATGGATTTGTAGAAAACAGTTTGTCGTAAAACACTTTTTTTATTTATTTAAATGTAACCTTTTATTTAACTAGGCAAGTCAGTTAAGAACAAATTCTTATTTACAATGACTGCCTACCCCGGACGACGCTGGGCCAATTGTGCGCTGCCCTATGGGACTCCCAATCAAGGCCAGTTGTGATACAGCTTGGATTTGAACCAGGGCGTCTAGTGACGCCTCAAGCACTGAGATGCAGTGTCCACTGTGCCACTCTGGAGCCCCAAAATCATGTTATAGGCCTACATTTGCACACAGGCCAGGTAGACTAGTCCTACTTCTATATGTGTAATCAGGTGTGCGTCGTTACTCAACATTGACAGGAGTGTTTCAAACAAAAGACAATGAATAAATTGACAAAACTGACGCGTCTTGTGGGGTCAGGTCTGGGTGGTCTGCCATGGGCCGTTTCATTTAGTATCCGTTTGGGTCAGCATGGGGAATGATTGTATTTCCCCATAGTATGTTGTACCGAAGTTGACCGACTAAAAGGGAGTGTAAGTTAATGACTATTGTTGGATTCTAAACTTTGAACATATTAAAGACATGATAGATCAGACGCAGAGTATATAAAGGACTGAGATCTGTAGAAAGACAGAGTGGCTGTGGAATGTGCTGGGTGGACGGGAGGAGATCACAGGATTGCTTTAGGGGGAGCGGATGGACATCTGTGGATTAGGCGAAGGAGGGGTTGAGGTCAGGAGGTCAGGTCAGATACCCTGAAGGGAGTAATAAGGGTTTAGTATCCTGTTACCCTCTTCCTGACGAAACCAGAAGATGTAATGATTGGATAGGAGTGTCCAAAGTGGGGTATATATACTTGTGATGGTGAGAACATGTTTTGTCTGACTTACAGCTGTAATGACCCTTTGGGAAGAATTAAACTTGGTTAACCTCTCTGGGATTTGTCAACCAAAAGTCAGCCAGTGAAATTGCAGGGCACCAAATTCAAACAACAGAAATCTCATAATTAAAATTCCTCAAACATACAAGTATTATACACCATGTTAAAGAAACTTCTTGTTAATCCAACGTGGATTTAATAGTATGTTGTACCTAGTTTCCCTCCTTCAGGGAACAGTAGTTATAGTCATAACATGAGGATTTAATAGTATGTTGTACCTAGTTTCCCTCCTTCAGGGAACAGTAGTTATTGTCATAACATTAAGCTTGTCATATGATGAACTTCAACTTAAGTACTGGATCTTGCTGTCAGACAGTTTTTTTGTATTCAGATCTCTGAAATGCTCTCTAACTACGTAACATTTAGTGTTTCCTTATATTACGCTGGGAAAACAGTTTTCATGGGCACAGAAATCCTAAATCATTTCAGAGTTTGCTAAATCCAGTGGTTCTAACCGAGAGAGTCACCTTAAGTTTATTGACACCCAAATGGTTACTGTCATTAACGTGGTTCTTCAATAATTACACATAATTCTTAATACTGTAGCTGTTTAGTTACAGTCACATGTTCAACTATCATCAGCTGATCCAGGAAATAATTTTCTGAATGACAAACATCACGACATGCAACAACAACCAAAGTGCTTCTTCATTCATTACTCTGGTAAAGACAGTTATGCCGTGCTCCATGTTGGATCCAACATCCCTAACAAATTCATTTTATACTGCGTTATTGTCTGCTTGATTTACAGTAGGGTCTCGTTAGTCTGTTTGCACACAGAGATACTTAGCTCATAATGTGTAGAGAACTGTTCCTTGATGGATAGGCTATTGTACAACACACAGAGCTATTTTCCTTTATTCGGGACATTTAGAATGACAACACATTACAGAGTAGCCTAGTGGGATTATTCACAAAATTATCTGGTGATCAGGTTATGAAATGTCATGACAAAGACATTTTAATTTCCTAGTTTCACCTGAAATATTAAATAATTTATAGTCCTAGGTCTATGTTGTTGTTAGGTGAAGTTATGGGTCCTACAGTAGGTCTATGGTATTGTTTGGTGAAGTTATGGGCCAATTTGTTAAACACTTAGTGTACAAACCCTCATTGTCATAGCCTTCCCTGTGGCTCAGTTGGTAGAGCATGGTGTTTGCAACGCCAGCATGGTGTGTGCAACGCCAGGGTTGTGGGTTCGATTCCCACGGGGGGCCAGTACAAAAAATTTTTTTTTAAATGCTTGAAATAAAATGTATGCATTCACTAATGTAAGTCGCTCTGGATAAGAGTGTCTGCTAAATGACTAAAATGTAAATGTAAATGTCAGGCTGATGGCAAAGCTAGCCATAGAGCATTTTACTGGTTGAAGTGTTTTTTAAAGTATAATATCAGTTGATTTGCGACACTAACACAAACATTATATTAAGCAGGAGATTCAAGCAAGCCTTACAATTATAATCCAAAAGTAATGTGAAATGCACTCATAAGCAACCTGGAGGCTATTTTTGCTGTCAGCCTATGAGAGCTCCCCTGAGTTTTCCCCCACGGTGGTGAATTAGTGAATAGACACAGAGCTTAATGTGACTTTCCTTGAGTAGCACTCCTGATCTTGTGCTGATAATATTCAGAATACATTGTGAAAAACTAAAATCTTTGCTCACCATTTTTGCTCCAGGCAGATATACTACATCCATAACTAGTGGTTTCCTCATTACCAGATATTCTACATCCATAACTAGTGGTTTCCTCATTACCAGATATACTACATCCATAACTAGCGGTTTCCTCATTAGCAGGGAGGTGTTTCTGCAATCAAATTGTGTGCGCATTGCCCTCATGCCCCGATTTTATTGAACACAGAAAGGGGCCTATATTGGAGACCAAAAGTCGTCTGGCACACTGCTTAGGATGTCAACAACTTTATTAACTTATTTCTAGTGTGAAAACAAGACAAAATTACTTGTTGCTAACTTGACTGTCTTAATTGTCAAAGCATTTAACAGACGTCAATTGTTGTACAACTTCATGGGTATGCTCTGGGCATCACCTTTTACCTCAAATAAACAGTGGATTTCTGCTGTTGTGGGCCTTTAACCATCTTAACTTTGTTGTTCACACAGGAGAGAGACGTGACTATCGTGGATCCTCTGGGGAGCCTCAACAACCTCATGATGCTGACGAGGCAGAGAAGAGTCTCTCCACATCAGAACACCTCAAGAAACACCAGCAGAGACCCACAGGGAAGAAATCTTACTGCAAATCGTCATCAGAACTTAAAATACACCAGCAAGTACACACAGGAGGGAAAGCTCACCATTGTTTTGATTGTGGGAAGAGTTACTCAAGAGCAGATGCACTGAAAGTACACCTGAGAATTCACACAGGAGAGAAACCTTTTGGCTGTTATCAATGTGGGAAGAGTTGTACTACATCTAGCCATCTAATTGTACACCAGAGAACACACACAGGAGAGAAATATTTTATCTGTGATCAATGTGGGAAGAATTGTAATACATCTAGCCATCTAATTGTACACCAGAGGACACACACAGGAGAGAAACCTTATAGCTGTGATCAATGTGGGAAGAGTTTTGGTCAATCTGTCCATTTGACAGTGCACCAGAGAACACACACAGGAGAGAAACGTTATGGCTGTGGTCAATGTGGGAAGAGTTTTGGTCAATCTGGCTACCTGACAGTGCACCAGAGAAGACACACAGAAGAGAAACCTTTTAGCTGTAATCAATGTGGGAAGAGTTTTAGTACATCTGGCTATCTGACTATACACCAGAGAACACACACAGGGGAGAAACTTTATAGCTGTGGTCAATGTGACAAGAGATTCTCAGATAAAAGATCTCTGATCAACCATTATTATTCCATGCCTCACCATTAAGTTAATTATTACCAATACATATTAACAAAGGGGGGTATATTTGGTTTTGATATTTCATATTTACAATTCATGTAACATTTAGTAATCATATTTATTTATGCAACCAACTGACAATTTTTGGTACAATTATATTAACATTGTTGCCCTGCTTTTAGAATATCAGGATTCATTCTCAGATGTGCCAACCCAAATGTACTAAAGCATGACATTGGGGACTGGGCCCCGATCCAACAACATGCCTATCTAGTGAACCCTGAAAAGAGAGAGAAGCTCCGCAGTGAGGTGGAAAATTACTACGGATATTAAGGAGCTAGTTCTAGAAGCTAGTTAGTTTTATTCTATAGAAAGAAAAATGAGAAAAAATAATACGATTGTATATTTTTATTTAGAAATACGTTTTTTTTCTTGTTTTAATTGTTGACAGCCAGTAGACACCATGTTTATATTGGTGAAGGTGAAGCATTGTAGTTGATTATAATGTGAAATGGAAGTTGTTTTCTGTTGGTGGTGAGCAAACTTGTCCAACAAAAATATAGGATATATTTGTTGTCTTAAGGGGGAAGGTGTTACAGGCTTTGGTTTTTCCATTTATGTTTTGAGGTTGGACTTGCGCACGTACAGCTCGTTAGCACGTATAGCTCGTTAGCCCGTCTAGCTCGTTAGCACGTCTAGCTCGTTAGCACGTATAGCTCGTTGGCACGTATAGCTCGTTAGCCCGTCGAGCCCGTTAGCACGTCTAGCTCGTTAGCACGTCTAGCTCGTTAGCACGTCTAGCCCGTTAGCACGTCTAGCTCGTTAGCATGTCTAGCTCGTTAGCACGTCTCGCTCGTTAGCCCGTTAGCTCGTCTAGCCCGTTAGCACGTCTAGCTCGTTATCACGTCTAGCTCGTTAGCACGTCTAGCTCGTTAGCACGTACAGCTCGTTAGCACGTAGGACGCACTGATTGGTGTCACCTCGTTAGTCAGTATGTGTTACACCTGTGCTGGCTTGTCCATCTCGTTAGTGGGAAGGTGTTTCACCTGAGCTGGTCCAGGTTCTATTTAAGAGTGTCTGGCCCAGTGCTCCAGTTGTCTTGATACATGTGGAGAGTCAACACCTTTAGTTGCTCCACCTTTTTGGTTTGCTTCCTGTCTTTAAGTTTGGTGTGGGTTTTTCTTTTGTTTGCCTCTTCTTGGGCAGATTTAGTGGGTCTCATGGTGGGTGTCTTTTAGGTCCCAGTTGTTGTTACTAGTCAACTTTCAGTGGACACCCCCATAGTGTCTTTCAGAGACCCTCCTAAAAAACAAGTTATATTGTGGGTTGGATATAGCATCATATTGTTGATATTTCAATCAATGGCGTTTCCTTACAATGCTCATTAGTCTTTCAGTTGTTATTCTTCTGTTTTTTATCCTCTTATGTTTGTGTACTAAATATTTTTAGTATGAAAAACAGTATCAATCCCACTTTTCCAGCCTGCTGAAGGCGTGGTGGAGTGGTAAACACCACCCCCGGCTCTACCAGGGGCTTGAGGTGGTCTCCCACAGCTCTGCTTATGTCATGTTCTGTGGCCTTGCTGTTCCATTTATTGACTGCCCCTGCAACACAGAAACACATTTAGTCATATTATATAAAAACACTCAAAGTAATGGATATGGAGCATCTATGGCCTCAGTTACACCTGGAATCTAAATGTGACTTCTGTCATCTGATCACACCAACCTGCATTAGGTTCAGATCTACCAGGATGGGCCTTTGACATAGGCCACCGAATATGCATCAGAATGAGTGGGGAAAAGAACATTTGACACAAATGACCTTCATAATATCAAAGAACAAATGTGTGTGTCTGAGGGGAAATTAACTTTCATACAGCCAAAAGGGGTGAGAAATTACACCAATATCAGTGGACAATTTGCACTAATGTAACAGTGTAGGTTCCGTCCCTCTCTTCGCCTCAACCCTGGCTCGAACCAGGGACCCTTGCACACATCAACAACTGACACCCACCGAAGCATCGTTACCCATCGCGCCACAAAAGCCGCAGGGGAAACCCTGCTTCAAGTCTCAGAGCGAGTGACGTCACCGATTGAAATGCTATTAGCGCGCACCACCGCTAACTAACTAGCTATTTCACATCGGTTACACTAATGTAAATAAACATAGATGATGGAACATATTCCCTTTTGCTGACGTGATGAACCACTAAAGGGACATAAATATTTACCATCTAAACCATGTGTGACCTCTCACCTCTCTGGCTGTAGAAGTGTTCTTCCTAACCAGTCCCTCAACAGCTCTCTGACTGAGCTCCACCCTCACTGGGTCTTCAGAGGAGAGGAAGGCTGAGGAGGGATGGAAGGATGAATGGATCAGTCAGTCAATAAAGTGTAGAGCTGCTGTCTATACTGTCTGACAAAATCACTTTTTTAGTAGTTCATTAAAGTAAATAAGGCTTTATGACTGCTGAATACCAACTATCAATCACTTAGATCATGTATTTTCAGGTAGAGATACATCCTTGGGACGTCCCCAGCCTGTTGAAGTTGACATTTAAAATGGTTAAGGTAGGGGGTTAAGGTTAGGGTTTAGGGTAGGGATGTCCCAAGGATCCCAGATAGCATTGACCATTGTGCATTCTTCTGTCTCTTTTACATAGCAGGTGATGGGTTCTGACTTCTGAACTTGAAAATATTAAATATCCTTATTAGGTGAAATTGAATGAAACAATAATGTATGTTGATGCTAATATGATGTACAATATTCCATGATGTTTCTATATGATAACAATAGAGTAATATATTTAACATGACATATACAATTTTTTTTAACAGTTTCACTAATTCATTTTAATGAACTTAATCATTATGATTCAACATCAGTTCACCGTCTCACCTCATACTGTATTGGAGCAGCAGCAGCTGACTGCCCGGTTCAACATCAGTTCACCGTCTCACCTCATACTGTATTGGAGCAGCAACAGCTGACTTGATCGTTGATGCTAATCATCATGTTTGAATCTGAGAGTAAATAGAGCCGACTACACTCTAAAAATGAAGGGTTCAACTGGAGTTGTTCTCAGATCCCATAAGAACCGTAGGGTTCTTGGTCAATGAAAATCAGCCCCAAAAGGTTCTTCAAAGAACTTGTTAGAAGGTGGGTTCATCGAGGAACCTCCGTTGTTGCTGGACTTCTTCCGGGAACTTCGCAATTACAACTGAAAACGATGGTGACAAGTTTGGATGCGACAACAGTTAAAAAGGTTAAGTTGATGATGTTTGGCTCTGAATATGTCTCAAAATCATTTATTATAATAATATAACATACTAATAATGAATAACGAAGACAATGATGGTTTTCTGTGAATATCTTCCATAACGTTACTATAGTTAATGAACGTAAATATTAGAAAGCCGGGTTTGACCGTCGGCGTTGTATGAGCTACAGTACAGTACCGTTAGCTAGCTAGTTAACGTTATGTCCTAACTAGGCACAACTAGGTTTGGATTATTTCCTCAACTATATTCTTTCCCAAATATTGTATATCGTTTCCATAAAGCCAACAACAGCTCTTATTCCTTCCCTTTCTCTAATGTATTTTGTCATATAATTAGTAAGATCATTGCTTTACTTTACTAGGACTGGAGACCACAGCAGCGATTCTGCTCTTGCCCTGAAGAACCGAGTGGCCTTTATGTCCGTGACAAGGTATGCCTATGCACAAATAATCTGTTTCTTCATAAACATAGGTGTGCATGCTTATATAAAACTACAGCTGAACATTTGTTCTGTTCTTTGTTAATTGTATGTGTATTAATCTTTTCTTACTTTTGTTGACACAGATTTCACCGCTCTTCACTCCTTTACTGCACATCGGTGGAAATCCATTTCACCATGAGAGTGAAATCCCGCTGGCCTTTGATGGGGAGAACATCCAGGCCCTCGAGGACGTCCCCGTGGGACTTGGGGCTCTGCTACGACTGTATTTTTATTTTCCCTTCAATTTCCCCAAAATGTCAGAAAAACAGTTATGTTGTTAAGTTACTCTGTTCTGGGGATCAGAGAAGTTGGGGTGAAGTTACCAGGGCCGGTCATAAAGATGGAAAACTTCCTAACATAACTAAGTGGATATGATATACACACTAAAGCTGAAAAATCTGTATTTAGCATCAAGTCTACAATATTGTTAGTTTACCTATGATTCATTTTTAATGTTGTTTTTATTGTACATCATTATTTATATATTTTAAATGTCATGAAAAGCACTATACAAAGTAAATGTATTATTTATTATGGTCTGACATTAGTATTTTCAGGGCCGGATAAAAAACGTACCCGATTTAATCTGGTTACTACTCCTGCCCAGAAACTAGAATATGCATATAATTAGTAGATTTGGATAGAAAACACCCTAAAGTTTCTAAAACTGTTTGAATGGTGTCTGTGAGTATAACAGAACTCATATGGCAGGCAAAAACCTGAGAAGATTCTATACAGGAAGTGCCCTGTCTGACAATTTGTTTTCCTTCTGTTGCATCTCTATCGAAAATACAGCATCTGTGCTGTAACGTGACATTTTCTAAGGCTTCCATTGGCTCTCAGAAGGCGCCAGAAAGTAGAATGAGGTGTCTGCTGTCTCTGGGCGAAGAACAGCAGGAGATTTTGTGAGTGGTCCTGCTGAGAACAATGACACTGGAGATGCGCTTCCACAAGAGGACTCCATGTTTTTCTTTCAGTGTTTGAATGAATACAACATCACCCGGTTGGAATATTATCGCTATTTTACGAGAAAAATCGCATAAAAATGGATTTTAACCTGCGTTTGACATGCTTCGAAGTACGGTAATGGAATATTTTGACATTTTTTGTCACGATATGCGCTCGCGCATCACCCTTCGGATAGTTACCTGAACGCATGAACAAAACGGAGCTATTTCAATATAACTATGGATTATTTGGAACCAAAACAACATTTGTTTTCGAAGTAGAAGTCCTGGAGTGCATTCTGACGAAGAACAGCAAAGGTAATCCAATTTTTCTAATAGTAAATCTGAGTTTAGTGAGCACCAAACTTGGTGGGTGTCAAATTAGCTAGCCTGTGATGGCTGAGCTATGTACTCAGAATATTGCAAAATGTGCTTTTGCCGAAAAGCTATTTTAAAAATCTGACACCGCGATTGCATAAAGGAGTTCTGTATCTATAATTCTTAAAATAATTGTTATGTATTTTGTGAACGTTTATCGTGAGTAATTTAGTAAATTCACCGGAGATTTGCAGTGGGTATGCTAGTTCTGAACATCACATGCTAATGTAAAAAGCTGGTTTTTGATATAATATGAACTTGATTGAATAAAACATGCATGTATTGTATAACATAATGTCCTAGGAGTGTCATCTGATGAAGATCATCAAAGGTTAGTGATGCATTTAGCTGTGGTTTTGGTTTTTGTGACATATGCTTGCTTTGAAAATGGCTGTGTGATTATTTTTGGCAGGGTACTCTCCTGACATAATCTAATGTTTTGTTTTCGCTGTAAAGCCTTTTTGAAATCGGACAGTGTGGTTAGATGAACTAGAGTCTTGTCTTTAAAATGGTGTAAAATAGTCATATGTTTGAGAAAGTGAAGTTATAGCATTTCTAAGGTATTTGTATTTCGCGCCACGCCATATCATTGGATATTGGTGAGGCGTTCCGCTGACGTCTGTCCTTAAGAAGTTTTAATGTATTTTGTAAATATTAATTCACATTTGTGGTGCCACTAAATAAACAATGAATTATTTAAATCAATATTGTCAATATTGTTGTTATTAAAATATGTTTTTTATAATGCAGAGGGTGGACCGAGAGTTTAAAAAATTAACCCCAAAATGTTCTTTGAGGAACTTATAGGGGTTCCCCCACAGTTTCAATGTTCAATTTGAAGAACCCCTAAAGGAACTCCAGAACCCCTAAAGGAACTCCAGAACCCCTAAAGGAACTCCAGAACCCCTAAACTCCAGGAACCTTTACGGGACGCTTCTTCACCATCAACAGCTAGTCAGACACCTTGGTTCACTCTAACTTTATGGAAAAAGGTTTATTCAATAAATCTAGCAACTCCTCTCATACTGGGAAGAACCCTACGCCTTAAGGGCAGTTTTATTTCAATTAAGGTACCCGGACGTTTTATAGTTTCATCCTTAGGGCAACTTACCATAAAGTGGACACACTCCCATCAGTTTATGAGACAACTGGCCAGACTTTGTAGACAGTTTAATAATGCTTAAACCTCATCTTTATCAAATTATCCATTACAGATACCAACTCAAAACCTACGTTGGTCTACATATGGGTTGTTTAAATTGTATCTAATTATATTCCCAGTATTACTTCATCAAATCTCTAGTAATCATTATACACACATACAATTCATCATATTTTCATATATTCACAGAATCCATATAAAACGTAAGAAATTCTCAGGTACTCACGACAACCATTCCATTTGCTTTTTCAAGGACTCTCCATAGCTACGAAGCAGCTCTCCAAACATACTCCCAGCAGAACAAAAAATAAACTTTTTTTTCCCGGACAAAGACCATGGGATCCGCAACAGTTCTCTAACCTCCCAGAGACCACGGCAAAATCAAGCCTCCCAGGAACTATAGACCTTCCGCTGCTTTCTAAAATATCATTATTAATTATCCACATTTCAATCATCTGATTCAGCATATTTCTATATGTTACTATCCAGACGACAGATTAAGACTCATATCACAGTCACACAACTCTCATATCACAGTCACACAACTCCCATATCACAGCCACACAATGCTATTCTCAAACATACCTAATCAATTAGTTGTTTTTCAACAATATTTTAACCTGCAGGAATATTTCCACATTTCTATCTCATGGTTAGTTCCTAGGATAATGTAACTCATACATTTACATCTTTCAATACTTCTAAAATGGGGTCCAGGTTTAAAACAATTACAGGTTTAAAACATTTACAGGTGCACCTTACTAGCTTATACTATATCATAAATGGTCTTAACTAGTAAACACAGATTCTAGTTTTCATCCAGTTCACACAAATAGCTGACTCGGCCTCAGAGCCTCCTGACTGGGCCCTGTTTACACCTCCAAGGTGCCAGCACAGGTGTAACACATACTGACTAACGAGGTGACACCAATCAGTGCATCATACGTGCTAACGAGCTAGACGTGCTAACGAGCTAGACGTGCTAACGAGCTAGACGTGCTAACGAGCTAGACGTGCTAAAGTCCAACCTCAAAACATAAATGTAAAAACCAAAGCCTGTAACATCTTCCCCCTTAAGACAACAAATATATCCTACATTTTTGTTGGACAAGTTTGCTCACCACCAACAGAAAACAACTTCCATTTCTCATTCTAATCAACTACAATGCTTCACCTTCACCAATATAAACATGGTGTCTACTGGCTGTCATCAAGAAAAAAATATTTTCCCCCACTAGAACTCTCATCTTTCCTAAAACTCACTTGCTTCTAGAACTCTCATCTTTCCTAAAACTCACTAGCTTCTAGAACTCTCATCTTCCTAAAACTCACAAGCTTCTAGAACGCTCGTCCCCTTGGAACGAGCCCAAAAATAAACTCAAATCAAATTGTCACATGCGCCAAATACAACAGGTGTAGACCTAACAGTGAAATGCTGACTTTACGAGCCCCTATCCAACAGTGCAGTTTCAAAAAACATACAGAAAAGAATAAGAGACAAACCTCAATCAGAAACCAAGTTGTCCTTACCACAGACATGTCTGATTTCAAGAGGAAACTCCTGCAATATCCGTAGTAACTTTCCACCTCACTGCAGAGCTTCTCTCTCTTTTCAGGGTTCACTAGATAGGCATGTTGTTGGATCGGGGCCCAGTCCCCAATGTCATGCTCTAGTACATTTGGGTTGGCACATCTGAGAATGAATCCTGATATTCTAAAAGCAGGGCAACAATGTTAATATAATTGTACCCCAAATATGTCAGTTGGTTACATAAATAATAATCATGACTAAATGTTACATGAAATGTAAATATGAAATATTTGGTTGCATAGTCTTATTTTCAACATCTTTTCAATGACATGTTGCTAGGTGGGATATCCCCAATGTCAAAACACAGTTTTAACGTGTCCAAATCAATAACCAATATGCAGAAACAGTTTGTGATAAATTGAAAACCTAAACATAAAATGTGCTACATACACAAACATCTGCCACAATAATCATATTACTTGTATTTTTTAAAACAAGCACCTTATAAACTGCACAAGCACGCTGTAGTTTTGACAAGTAGCAATAAATCACTGATATCGATTAGGGGGGAAATTAAGTTGTACGTGATGTTGAAACTAACACAACTAAAAAACACATGGAAATGGGAGATATATTTTACCTCACTGATTAGAGGACAACCTGCAGAAGACAGTCAGCTACATTTTGGAGTGATGCATTTAAATTTAGGGGTCACTAAACAAAGGAACACAACACTTATTTGTCATAACTCATCGATATCATGTTGAAATCAATTGTGCCGAGAGGAGGGAGATGAGGTTGCAGGTCCTGTTAAAACTAACAGCTCAAAAACCACACAGAATCTGGGAATAATGTGTACATCACTGGTTAGAGGACAATTTGTAGAAAACAGCTAGCTACATTTGAAGTGTTGCATTTTGATTCAAGTGCGTCACCAACGTGGTAAGTGTAACAGAACTCTTTTTGTGTTTGTCACTTTTTGTTAAATCTCATAAATAGTAACTCTTCCATTTCAGAGCCTGGATTTTCCCCCTGAGGCTAATATCCATATCATGTTGAAATCAATAGAACAGGGGACAAACGTTTAGGGTTCTACATTGTGACATCATTAAAATACTCCTTCTACAATGTTTAAACATTCTACATTGTGACATTAATTCATTGATATCATGAAACAACTCCTTCATGTATTTTCTGATGTTTGATCAGATGTCTTTTACCGGAGAATCTCTTGTCACACTGATCACAGCTATAAGGTTTCTCTCCTGTGTGTGTTCTCTGGTGTCGAGTCAGACAGCCAGATGTAGTAAAACTCTTCCCACATTGTCCACAGGTATAAGGTTTCTCTCCTGTGTGTCTTCTCTGGTGTCGAGTCAGAGAGCAGGATGCAGCAAAACTGTTCCCACATTGACCACAGCTATAAGGTTTCTCTCCTGTGTGTGTTCTTTGGTGTAGAGTAAGATAGCCAGATGTAGTAAAACTCTTCCCACATTGATGACAGCTATAAGGTTTCTCTCCTGTGTGTCTTCTCTGGTGTCGAGTCAGAGAGCCAGATGCAGCAAAACTCTTCCCACATTGATCACAGCTATAAGGTTTCTCTCCTGTGTGTCTTCTCTGGTGTAGAGTCAGATGGCTAGATGAAGTAAAACTCTTCCCACATTGAGTACAGCTAAAAGGTTTCTCTCCTGTGTGGATTCTCTGGTGTAGAGTCAAAGAGAAATATGTAGTAAAACTCCTCCCACATTGATCACAGCTGTAAGGTTTCTCTCCTGTGTGTGTTCGCTGGTGTATTTTAAGTTCTGGTGAAGATTTGCAATGTTTTCCACAGTCAGAGCAGCAGATAGATTTCTTCCCTGTGGGTCTCTGCTGGTGTTTCTTGAGGTGATAGAATCTGGACAGACTCTTCTCTGACTCGTTAGCATCATGATGTTGAGGCTCCCCAGAGGATCCATGATAGTCACGTCTCTCTCCTGTGTGAACAAGTCAAACAGATAGTTAAAGGCTCACAACAGCAGAAATCCACTGAAAAAGGTGATGCCAACAGCGTAGCCATGATACTGTACAACAATTGACGTCTGTAATGAATGTTAAAATTACTTGACAATTGTCTTAAGACAGTCAAGTGAGCAACAATAGTCATATTTAGTCTTGTTTTCACATTAGTAGTAACTAGAAATAAGTAAAAGGTGTTGAACTCCTAAGCAGTGTGCCAGGCGACTTTTGTTCTCAAATATAGGCACCTTTCTGTATTTGCTAAAATTGCGACAAGGGCGATGCGCACACAATTTGATTGCAGAAACACCTCCCTGCTAATGCAGAAACCTCTAGTTATGGATGTAGTATATCTGCCTGGAGCAAAAATGGTGAGCAAGTGGCCTAAGCTGTGCCATTAGAGATTCTGAGTTGGGTTGTGTTTCGGAGGACGCATGGCTCTCGACCTTCGCCTCTCCAGAGTCCGTATGGGAGTTGCAGCGATGAGACAAGACTGTAAGTACCAATTGGGGAGAAAAAAGGGGTGAAAAAAATATATATATTTAAAAAATGGTGAGCAAAGATTAGTTTTCACAATGTATTCTGAATATTACAGCACAAGATCAGGAGTGCTACTCAAGGAAACTCACATTAAGCTCTGTGTCTATTCACTAATTCACCACCGTGGGGGAAAACTCAGGGGAGTTCTCATAGGCTGACAGCAAATAAAGCCTCCATTTCCAGGTTGATTATGATTATTATTATCATCATTCGACACTACTTTGGATTATAATTGTAAGGCTTGTTTGAATGTCCTGATTTAATATAATGTTTGTGTTATTGTCGAAAATGTACTACTTTATATTTAAAAACGACTTCAACCAGTAAAATGATCATTGGCTAGTTTTCCATCAGCCTGACAATGAGATTTTGTCCACTAAGTGTATGTGGTCTATAATCTCACCTAACAATAACATCGACCTACTGTGGGACCCATAACTTCACCTAACAATAACATAGACCTACTGCAGGACCCATAACTTCACCTAACAATAACATAGACCTACTGTAGGATCCATAACTTCACCTAACAACAACATAGACCTACTGTAGGACCCATAACTTCACCTAACAATAACATAGACCTACTGTAGGACCCATAACTTCACCTAACAACAACATAGACCTACTGTAGGACCCATAACTTCCCCTAACAACAACATAGACCTACTGTAGGACCCATAACTTCACCTAACAACAACATAGACCTACTGTAGGACCCATAACTTCACCTAACAATAACATAGACCTACTGTAGGACCCATAACTTCACCTAACAATAACATAGACCTAGGACTATAAATCATTTAATATTTTAGGTGAAACAAGGAGACTAAAATGTCTTTGTCATGACAATTCATAACCTGATCACCAGATAAATTTGTGAATAATCCCACTAGGCTACTCTGTAATGTGTTTCATTCTAAATGTCCTGAATAAAGGAAAATAGCTCTGTGTGTTGTACAATAGCCTATCCACCAAGGAACAGTTCTCTACACATTATGAGCTAAGTATCTCCGTTTCCAAACGGACTAACGAGACCCTACTGTAAATCAAGTAGACAATAACACATTATAAACATCAATTTGTTTGGGATGATGGATCCAACGTGGAGCACGGCATAACTGTCTTTACCGGTGTAATGAATGAAGAACTACATTTGACTGGCATGCAGAAAATGATTTCCTGGATCAGCTGATGATAGTTGAACATGTGACTGTAACTAAACAGCTACAGTATTAAGTATTATGTGTAATTATTGAACAACCGCGTTAATGACAGTATCCATTTGGGTGTCAATAAAGTTAAGGTGACTCTCGGTTAGAACCATTGGATTTAGTAAACTGAAATGATTTAGGATTTCTGTGCCCATGAAAACTGTTTTCCCAGCGTAACATAAGAAGACAATAAATGTTACGTAGTTAGAGAGCATTTCAGAGATCTGAATACAAAAAATTGTCCGACAGCAAGATCCAGTATTTAAGTTAAAGTTCATCATATGACAAGCTTAACGTTATGACTATAACCACTGTTCCCTGAAGGAGGGAAACTAGGTACAACATACTATTAAATCCTCGCCGGAAGCCCTGCCTTCCACAGGTGATGAGAGTGAGGCTCGGATTTATTCTTTAAATGTAATACCTCACTTCACCGACCCAGGAAGGGGTGGGGCCAAACAGGTGTTGTAACTCGTTCATAACTGGCACGCAGATCGGTAGAAATGGTCAGATAAATTGGCACTTCAAATGGAAATGGAAAAAGTTTGCCTATTTGACCGGAAACTCCAGGAGCATAACGTCAGAATTAACGAAGGCCAGCAGCAGGTGGGGAATTGGTTATTTTCTTCTGGTTATATTGACCTCTGGCTTCCTCAAGTCATTTGTGTGTGTTAATTATTTAATCAAACGCTTGAAGCATCAGTTCAGTTCAAGTTCTGCACATACAGTTGATTTTATTAAACACATGGGGTGTGTCTATATGAACAAATACACGTCATAAAATTTCAACAAATCAATTGGTTGAAAGAAAATACATTTTTTTAAATATATATCTGGGACATACAACAACATGCATTCAGACCCTGCATTTCAGACAAAACCTCATAATGACATCACAATACCCCATAAAAGTGTGAAAAAAGTTTACCAGTGGTTGTATCTCTGTAGGTCATGCCAGTAGGTTACAGTAGGTTGTAACTCTCTAGGTCATGCCAGTAGGCTACAGTAGGTTGTATCTCTCTAGGTCATGCAGGTAGGTTACAGTAGGTTGTAACTCTCTAGGTCATGCCAGTAGGTTACAGTAGGTTGTAACTCTCTAGGTCATGCCAGTAGGTTACAGTAGGTTGTATCTCTCTAGGTCATGCCAGTAGGTTACAGTAGGTTGTAACTCTCTAGATCATGCCAGTAGGCTACAGTAGGTTGTATCTCTCTAGGTCATGCCAGTAGGTTACAGTAGGTTGTAACTCTCTAGGTCATGCCAGTAGGTTACAGTAGGTTAAATCTCTAGGTCATGCCAGTAGGCTACAGTAGGTTGTAGATCTAGGTTATGCCAGTAGGTTACAGTAGGTTGTATCTCTCTAGGTCATGCCAGTAGGTTACAGTAGGTTGTATCTCTCTAGGTCATGCCAGTAGGCTACAGTAGGTTGTATCTCTCTAGGTCATGCCAGTAGGTTACAGTAGGTTGTAACTCTCTAGGTCATGCCAGTAGGCTACAGTAGGTTGTATCTCTCTAGGTCATGCAGGTAGGTTACAGTAGGTTGTATCTCTGTAGGTCATGTCAGTAGGTTACAGTAGGTTGTAACTCTCTAGGTCATGTCAGTAGGTTACAGTAGGTTGTAACTCTCTAGGTCATGCCAGTAGGTTACAGTAGGTTGTATCTCTCTAGGTCATGCCAGTAGGTTACAGTAGGTTGTAACTCTCTAGGTCATGTCAGTAGGTTACAGTAGGTTGTAACTCTCTAGGTCATGCCAGTAGGTTACAGTAGGTTGTATCTCTCTAGGTCATGCCAGTAGGTTACAGTAGGTTGTAACTCTCTAGGTCATGCCAGTGGGTTACAGTAGGTTGCAACTCTCTAGGTCATGCCAGTAGGTTACAGTAGGTTGCAACTCTCTAGGTCATGCCAGTAGGTTACAGTAGGTTGTAACTCTCTAGGTCATGCCAGTAGGTTACAGTAGGTTGGATTTCTCTAGGTCATGCCAGTAGGTTACAGTAGGTTGTATCTCTCTAGGTCATGCCAGTAGGTTACAGTAGGTTGGATTTCTCTAGGTCATGCCAGTAGGTTACAGTAGATTGTATCTCTCTAGGTCATGCCAGTAGGTTACAGTAGGTTGTAACTCTCTAGGTCATGCCAGTAGGTTGTAACTCTCTAGGTCATGCCAGCAGGTTACAGTAGGTTGTAACTCTCTAGGTCATGCCAGTAGGTTACAGCAGGTTGTAACTCTCTAGGTCATGCCAGTAGGTTGTATCTCTCTAGGTCATGCCAGTAGGTTACAGTAGGTTGTAACTCTCTAGGTCATGCCAGTAGGTTACAGTAGGTTGTAACTCTCTAGGTCATGCCAGTAGGTTACAGTAGGTTGTAACTCTCTAGGTCATGCCAGTAGGTTACAGTAGGTTGTATCTCTCTAGGTCATGCCAGTAGGTTACAGTAGGTTGTATCTCTCTAGGTCATGCCAGTAGGTTACAGTAGGTTGTATCTCTCTAGGTCATGCCAGTAGGTTACAGTAGGTTGTATCTCTCTAGGTCATGCCAGTAGACTACAGTAGGTTGTATCCAAGTGGAAACAATTATCAACCCAATGTGGAAAGTGTTGAATTTGGTCAACAACAAAATGAATGGCTTATTTGCTACGTGAGGTTTACTTGATCTAACAGACGTTTCATAATGATTAAGTTGTTACGTGGACACGTGACATACCGACAACTTTGATAAAACACTATAGGAGTTGTCTCCAGATCGCTATGCATATTCATGCTAGTAGCTTAGCATCTCTCTCCATTGAATACAGGCGGTTGACGACAACAACCCTCATAGAATATAAACAATAGATTACAATAATAAGATGTATCCACCAATCCAAAGACAGGATAGGTGGGAGATAGACAACCCACAGTACAGCTTTGTGGACAACGACTCCCCTTGTTAGGGCGGAGAGACATCTTGTCAGTATATCCATAATCTTTGGTGTAGCCAACCCAACTCTCACATGGCTCTATTGGGGGTCACGGTGTGTAGTAAAACATCACTACATTAAAATCACTACATGCCGTGACCCCCCAGTCTGCGGTCAGCAGATAGACCCTCCTCAAATATATATGTTAAGTCACTTTTTGGAAACGGAACGGAGAAAACAAGGGGTAGCTTGTTCTCTACGTCGTCTGATTCTAGACATATCAGTCATCATCCCAGGACCCTCCGTTGAAGAGGTATTGACGAGCCAACTCCGAATATCCAAAGTTAAAAACTAATTGAAGGTGGTACTTACTGGTGTTACTCAGATCTCCTGTCTCCTCCTCTTCATCTTCCAATGTGACAGTAATCTCTCCTTCCTTCTTCACTCCAAAAACAGCATCATCCTCTTCTTCCTCTTGTTTAACTGAAACGTATTTCTCTTCATCTTTCACTGTAACAGCCTCACCCTCTACTTCTTGTTTAACGGTAACATCCTCCTCTTCCTTCTCCTCTTTCACGACAATGTTCAGCCCCAGAGCTTCTCTCTCCGTCCAGCAGACCTCCTCTTCTTTAACAGGAGGGGAGTAGTTTAGGGAGCTCATGTTCGGGGATGTTAGCTAGCTAGCTATCATTAGCGACTAGGCTAATGCTAACTTAACCAGCCAGCTACTATAGCTGACTAATAAACAATAACGTAATATTAAATAGGTTAACAAGTAGATACGATAGACGTGTGTCTAAAACACAGTAGCTAATATAGACCGAAAGCGTATAAATAGCTTGAATCTTTCGGCTATGTTGGCTAGCAAGCTACCGAGGTGGTTGACGAGCTGTTTATGAAGAACCGTCCACTAGATTATACGTCACGCTGCAGCATCGCCTGAAAGACGCACATGGCCGTCTGCTGACTGGAGGGAAACGCAGTTGAGGATCACATTTTATTTTCAGACTAAGATTATTTTACATGGATTTAATTAAATAATACTATTATATTGAGACATACAAAGACAGGAATGTGGTGATTGATTAGTGCGAATAAAACATGTTTACTACAGCACATTTAAGGCAGTTTCATTCAGTCAAACATCATCTAAATAAGTAGCCAGCTACTGTAGGTCTATACTGCTCCTACATGGTGTAACAATACATCATGTAGATGTATATAATGAACAGACTAGGTCTATACTGCTCCTACATGGTGTAACAATACATCATGTAGATGTATATAATGAACAGACTAGGTCTATACTGCTGCTACATGGTGTAACAATACATCATGTAGATGTATATAATGAACAGACTAGGTCTATACTGCTCCTACATGGTGTAACAATACATCATGTAGATGTATATAATGAACAGACTAGGTCTATACTGCTCCTACATGGTGTAACAATACATCATGTAGATGTACATAATTAACAGACTAGGTCTATACTGCTCCTACATGGTGTAACAATACATCATGTAGATGTATATAATTAACAGACTAGGTCTATACTGCTCCTACATGGTGTAACAATACATCATGTAGATGTATATAATGAACAGACTAGGTCTATACTGCTCCTACATGGTGTAACAATACATCATGTAGATGTATATAATGAACAGACTAGGTCTATACTGCTCCTACATGGTGTAACAATACATCATGTAGGTGTATATAATGAACAGACTAGGTCTATACTGCTCCTACATGGTGTAACAATACATCATGTAGATGTATATAATGAACAGACTAGGTCTATACTGATCCAACATGGTGTAACAATACATCATGTAGATGTATATAATGAACAGACTAGGTCTATACTGCTCCTACATGGTGTAACAATACATCATGTAGATGTATATAATGAACAGACTAGGTCTATACTGCTCCTACATGGTGTAACAATACATCATGTAGATGTATATAATGAACAGACTAGGTCTATACTGCTGCTACATGGTGTAACAATACATCATGTAGATGTATATAATGAACAGACTAGGTCTATACTGCTCCTACATGGAGTCACAATACATCATGTAGATGTATATAATGAACAGACTAGGTCTATACTGATCCTACATGGTGTAACAATACATTATGTGGGGCTTTAAGGCGATGCTGTTGGTGTGACGTATAATCTAGTGGACGGAACGCTTCTTTCAACAGCAGCAACAGTTATTCAGCCACCACGGTAGCTTGCTAGACAAAATAGCCGAACCAATAAAGCTCTTTAGACGCGTTAGTGTATATTAGCCACTGTGTTTTAAACCCACTTCTGTCGTCTAGTTAGTTATCCGATTTAATATCATATTTACGGTGTTGTTGTTATTATTCATCCAGCGGGCTGGTTAAGTTAGCATTAGCATAGCATAGCTAGCTAGCATTCCCGAACATGAGCTCACTAAGCTACTCTCCTCCTGCTAAAGAAGTGGAGGTCTGCTGGACGGAGAAAGAAGGTCTGTGGCTGAACGTTGTCGTGAAAGAGGAGGAAGAGGATGTCCCAATACAAAAACAAGTAAAGGGTGAGGCTGTTACAGTGAAAGAAGAAGAGAAAGACGTTACAGTGAAAGAAGAGGAAGATGCGTTCAGAGTGAAAGAGGAGGAGGATGTTACAGTAAAAGGAGAGGCGGATGCAGTTTATGGAGTGAAAGAGGAGGAGGAGGAGATTGCTGTCACATTGGAGGAAGAAGAGGATGAAGAGGATGAAACGGGATATCTGGGCTCGGTTTCCCAAAGGCATGTTAAGGCGTCCAATGGTTCTAACGATGACCGGGCCCTGATTAACACTAGTAAGTACTGTCTTAAATACAGAGGCACAAACTCTGCAGTTGTTGAACTGATGTGTGGTGTTAAAGGGGAAATATGCAATAGCTACATCCATATTTAGACTTTTTAAATAATTTATTTATAGCCATTGATTCTTGAAAAATATAACACATGCCTCATGAGCTTAGTTCAATTGTTTACCCCATCAGAACTGCAAATAAGCATTTTTTACTCCAATGTTTAGAAACAATGTAAATGATAAACAAACACTGTATAGCCTCAACATGGTTAAAACTATAATGTTGATATCATGGATGGTCAGTGCTTGCATCCGTAGGTCTGTCTATGAATTTGAGAGTAGTTACATTTCTCCAGCCCCATCGTCATCTTATAACCAAACTAGTGGTGGAATGACAGCTTTGTTATTGTTTGAACTGCAGATTGGTTGATAGATGTGAGGCTATTTTATAGGGGTAACCTAGGATTTAAATAGCAAAAAATTGTCAGCCCAGAGACTTGGTTTGGTAAACAGCTGAGGGATGGGGGAAGGAAAAGTGTAACCACTCAAATGCATAGAGAAAGCTATTGTAGAAACCGTAACCCAACACCTATCGACCTCGTTATGAAGTTCAGGCGTCTTGGTGTAACAGTTATAAGGTGTTGGCTTGACAGTTGCTGGACCCAGGTTTGAGTCCAGCTCAGGGCAACCCCCTGAATTGACTACACTATAAATACAAGCACTGGCCATCCATAAGGTCAAAATGATAGTTTTAAACAAGATTTCAAGGCTATACAGTGCTTGTTGACAAACAGTGGCGTTTTATGAGCTTATGTTTTCGTTTCTGATGGGGTAATACAGTTGAAATATTTGAGGTGTTTATAAGTTATATTCTTCAAGAATCAATGGTTATATAGTAAATGGGTCTTTCTATAACTGCCAGTGTAGATTTCCTGTGGGGGTCAAATTGTTAGAGCTGTTGATAAGTCATTAGCTGTGTTAGAATACTCATACTAACCATACTATTTGTGACGTGAATTGAGTATATAGTATGCTTATTGGTCATAGTATGATTTTTATTTCACCTTTATTTAACCAGGTAGGCTAGTTGAGAACAAGTTCTCATTTGCAACTGCGACCTGACCAAGATAAAGCGTAGCAATTCGACACATACAACAACACATGGAATAAACAAAAGATACAGTCAATAATACAGTAGAACAAAAGAAAACAAAAAGTCTATATACAGTCAGTGCAAATGAGGTAAGTTAAGACAATAAATAGGCCATGGTGGTGAAGTAATTACAATATAGCAATTAAACACTGGAATGGTAGATGTGCAGAAGATGAATGTGCAAGTAGAGATACTGGGGTGCAAAGGAGCAAGATAAATAAATAAACAGTATGGGGATGAGGTAGGTAGATAGATGGGCTGTTTACAGATGGGCTATGTACAGGTGCAGTGATCTGTGAGCTGCTCTGACAGCTGGTGCTTAAAGCTAGGCAGGGAGATGTGAGTCTCCAGCTTCAGAGGTTTTTGCAATTCGTTCCAGTCATTGGCAGCAGAGAACTGGAAGGAAAGACGACCAAAGGAGGAATTGGCTTTGGGGGTGACTAGAGAGATATACCTGCTGGAGCGCGTGCTACGAGTGGGTGCTGCTATGGTGACCAGTGAGCTGAGATAAGGCGGGGCTTTATCTAGCAGAGACTTGTAGATAACCTGTAGCCAGTGGGTTTGGCGACGAGTATGAAGCGAGGGCCAACCAACGAGAGCGTACAGGTCGCAATGGTGGGTAGTGTATGGGACTTTGGTGACAAAACGGATGGCACTGTGATAGAATGCATCCAGTTTGTTGAGTAGAGTGTTGGAGGCTATTTTAGAGATGACATCACCAAAGTCGAGGATCGGTAGGATGGTCAGTTTTACGAGGGTGTGTTTGGCAGCATGAGTGAAGAATGCTTTGTTGCGATATAGGAAGCCGATTCTAGATTTAATTTTGGATTGGAGATGCTTAATGTGAGTCTGGAAGGAGAGTTTACAGTCTAACCAGACACCCAGGTATTTGTAGTGGTCCACCTATTCTAAGTCAGAGCCGTCCAGAGTAGTGATGCTGGACTGGCGAGCAGGTGCGGGCAGTGATCGATTGAATAGCATGCATTTAGTTTTACCTGCGTTTAAGAGCAGTTGGAGGCCACGGAAGGAGAGTTGTATGGCATTGAAGCTCGTTTGGAGGTTAGTTAACACAGTGTCCAAAGAGGGGCCAGAAGTATACAGAATGGTGTCGTTTGCGTAGAGGTGGATCAGAGAATCACCAGCAGCAAGAGCAACATCATTGATGTATACAGAGAAGAGAGTCGGCCCGAGAATTGAACCCTGTGGCACCCCCATAGAGACTGCCAGAGGTCTGGACAACAGGCCCTCCGATTTGACACACTGAACTCTATCAGTGAAGTAGTTGGTAAACCAGGCGAGGCAATCATTTGAGAAACCAAGGCTGTTGATTCTGCTATAATAAGAATGTGGTGATTGACAGAGTCGAAAGCCTTGGCCAGGTCGATGAATACGGCTGCACAGTAATGTCTCTTATCGATGATGTCGTTGATGTAGTTAGTATGCCAAAAGTTCCCGGATGTCGTACTAAATTCGCCAAAATATGACGTATACACGCAGTACTTTAGGGCCCATAATGCAATTCTTCAGGAAATGGGCGTGGCTTCACATCATTTTCAGACTTGAAGAAAATGGCGGAAAATATGCAGCCAAAGTCCGAGAGCCCAAACAAATTAATTGCTTTAACTAATTATGACAAATGTTAAGAACATGTTAAGCAATGTAATAAAGTAATTACTTTTCAAGTAAGTTACCGTACACAATGTTTTGGCTGACAATTTGCTTGCATGTTATTACAGCAGTATGTACCGACATGTTAACCTCTCTGGGGTAGGTGGGACGCTACCGTCTCACCTCGCCAACAGCCATTGAAATAGCAGGGCGCCAAATTCAAAACAACAAAAATCTCATAATTCAAATTTCTCAAGCATACATGTATTATACACCATTTTAAAGATAAACTTCTCATTAATCCAACCACAGTGTCCGAATTTCAAAAAGGCTTTACGGCGAAAGCATAGCATTAGATTATGTTAGGACAGCACCTAGACAAGAAAAACCACACAGCCATTTTCCAAGCAAGGGGAGGTGTCACAAAAACCAGAAATACAGCTAAACTGAATCACTAACCTTTGATGATCTTCATCAGATGGCACTCATAGGACTTCATGTTACACAATACATGTATGTTTTGCTCGATAAAGTTCACATTTATATCCAAAACCCCCATTTTACATTGGCGTGTAATGTTCAGAAATGTTTTGCCTCCCAAAGCTGAATGAGCACATCAATTTACAGAAATACTCATCATAAACGTTGATAAAATATACAACTGTTATTCAAAGAATTATAGATACACTTCTCCTTAATGCAACCGCTGTGTCAGATTTCAAAAAAGCTTCACAGCGAAAGCACACTTTGCAATAATCTGAGTACAGCGCACAGTCACCAAACCAAACCTGCCATTTTGTGGAGTCAACAAAACTCAGAAATAGCATTGATGATCTTCATCGGAATGCACTCCCAGGAATCCCAGTTCCACAATAAATGTTAATTTGTTTTGATAAAGTCCATTTTTATGTCCAAATACCTCCTTTTTGTTCGCGCGTTCAGTCGAGTAATCCAAATGCACTGTGCTTGCGCAGTAAGTTCAGACGAAAAGTCAAAAAAGTTATATTACAGTTCATAGAAACATGTCAAACGATGTATAGAATCAATCTTTAGGATGTTTTTATCCTAAAGATATGTATTTATGCATACATTTCATTTCATACATTTTTTTTCCCCGTACTGGTCCCCCGTTATACTCACAGACATCATTCAAACAGTTTTAGAAAATCTACTAATAATATGCATATCCTACCTTCTGGGCCTGAGTAGCAGGCAGTTTACTACGGGCACGCTTGTCATCCGGACGTAAAAATACTGCCCCCTACCCCAGTGAGGTTTTAACTAGCTACCTGACGTTAGTTGGCTACTTATACATCAAACTTGCCAGTATATTAACTATATTCTATCTAACTAACTACCCAACGTTTATTGACTTGATTGTACCTGTCATGTCTTTGGGGTACAATTAAACCGAAGACATGTTTGTCCAATAACTCCCTGTAATTATTATCACGTGATTAAACTGATTAATCGTTTAATTGTAATTAACTAGGAGATCGGGGCACCAAGGAAAATATTCAGATTACAAAGTTATAATTTTCCTAATATAACTTTCCTATATTATAACATTATATACTTTCTAGGGAGTTTTTCCTAGGGAGTTTTTCCTAGCCACCGTGCTTCTTTCACATGCATTGCTTGCTGTTTGGGGTTTTAGGCTGGGTTTCTGTACAGCACTTTGAGATATCAGCTGATGTACGAAGGGCTATATAAATACATTTGATTTGATATATTATATTATAGTATAGGCCGATTATCTTCTGGTTTAAATGGTGTATTTTACCTTGCGTCAGTCTCATTCCAAACGTCGTAAATTGTTGTATCTGCACGAATCCAGCCTTTACTAAAGTCATCCATACATCAATTGTCTTAAAATCATTTATTTACTAAACTAAGTAATTCACAGAAAGCATACAAACAGTAATTATCGTCACAAAGAATTGGTAGAGTAATGTGCCCTTGTGGGCTAAACAGGCATGGCTGGTGTCTTGTTAAACAAAGGGTCATAAAAGGGCAGCTGAGGAGGCACACAGAGTTAATTAATATTAACAATTGATATGCTAATCCTTTGCACATGAACGCTCACTCATTCGGGAAGAATTGCAATCAATATATATTTACGCTCAGTGTGTCGTCGGGATCCTTGTTGGAGAGTCGTTCTGTTGGAGAGTTATCTCTCTCGGTTAGAATGGATCTTTCAAAGCGACATTCATTAATGTCGTTATAGAATGGATGTTTTGTTGGTCTTTGCGTTCAATTATATATTTTACTTAGCTGCAGACTAATAATTAATATCAAAGACTTGTTCTTATTCTGTCGGTCTCGATAGTCTAAAAGTTTAACCATGTGGTATAGTTAACTTTCAGTAGAGGAATTGGGGGTCAAACCTTGGCTCTCTCTTCTGAGGTAAGCTGGTCTAAAGAAAGTAAATCAGGGTGGGGTTTTATACGTGAACATAGAACAGGCTTGTCACATGACGCCTGGTCCTGTCTGTGTCCCTGGGGGCGTGCCGATGACTGATTTAATCTGGTACAGAAATACATTCTATCACATTAACATCAGTACATGGCATCTCAATGTATTACAAATAGCTTTATCCTTATTAATACATTTTATACAACCATTTAGATGCAAGTCCCATAGCTGAGGCTATTATATAAACAGTATTATGGTAATATTGTCTCTTCTGAGTATCACAAAATTGTACCAAGCGGACCAGTTCGTAGCTGGATTCTTCACCAATCTTTTATACCTTCTCCAGAACATAAATGTCGTTCGGTTCCCCAATTCTGTGAGTTGGAAGAATTTCCTGTGTCTCTCTATGAAACCCCTCTGTGTCTCAACTGGGCCATGTGGCAAGAGATTCTCCTCTAGAATTTTACCACCCCTTCACACAGGGCCTGGGTGGGGGAGGTAGGTTGGGGGATGGTGCAAGGGGGAGGGTGTCAACTGTCCTCCCTGTACTCAAAGAGGGCAACGTCATGACATACCCGTCATCCTTAGCTTAGCTAAATGGTATAGTCGTGTGCGTTCTCAATGGACATTTGGGTGCTTTCATAAATTCGCTCTGGCTATCTACTCAGATTTCAGAGCACTCTCGTCTGAGTACCAGAGAGCAGAATAATGAATTTACTAGCACTCAACACCCGTTGAATATGTCCAGGTGTCAGTAAACGTAGGCAAAAATTGTAATTAAATGTTTACCAGCAGCACAGTTACAGTCACTCTGGATAACATGAAAACTGCCTAACCAGCTCTGCTAGGGGAGTAAAATGGTCAGAGTCTCATTTGTGTCTGGAAGTAGCTAGCAAGCTAAGGTCAGAACGGTCAAATCAACCCAACTCCTCGGCCGGAGCGGCCAGTGGCTCCGAGAGGGAAACGGGCTGAATTTACAAACGGACAACCTGACAACGGTCTGAATTTATGAAGTACTCTGGTATTCAAGATTGAATTTAAAAACACACCTGAAGTCGTAAAATGTCTAACTAGTAATGTGTTATGCTAACTAGCTAGCAAGAGGTTGCATAGCAACAGCATAAACATCCGGTAGACAGGAGAAGAGCGCTCAACTGAAAGGAAACGGTTCGGTTACAGTTTACTACAATTAACTAATAGTATGTAGTATATACTCATTAAGTATGTAGTTACAGTATACTACAACTAACTAATAGTATGTAGTATATACTCATTAAGTATGTAGTTACAGTTTACTACAATTAACTAATAGTATGTAGTATATACTCATTAAGTATGTAGTTACAGTATACTACAATTAACTAATAGTATGTAGTATGTACTCATTAAGTATGTAGTTACAGTATACTACAATTAACTAATAGTATGTAGTATGTACTCATTAAGTATGTAGTTACAGTTTACTACAATTAACTAATAGTATGTAGTATATACTCATTAACTATGTAGTTACAGTTAAATTAATTAAACTCTCTTGGGCAGGTAGGACACTACCGTCCCACTCACCAACAGCCAGTGAAATAGCAGGGCGCCAAGTTCAAAACAACAAATCTCATAATTCAAATTTCTCAAACGTACAACTATTTTACACCATTTTAAAGATAAACTTCTCGTTAATCGAACCACATTGTCCGATTTCAAAAAAGGCTTTACGGCGAAAGCATAGCATTAGATTGTTAGGACAACACCTAGACAAGAAAAAACACAGCCATTTTCCAAGCAAGGAGAGGCGTCACAAAAAACAGAAATACAGCTAAAATGAATCACTAACCTTTGATGATCTTCATCAGATGGCACTCATAGGACTTCATGTTACACAATACAAGTATGTTTTACTCGATAAAGTTCATATTTATATCCAAAAACCCCATTTTACATTGGCGTGTAATGTTCAGAAATGTTTTGCCTCCCAAAACTTCCGGTGAATGAGCACATCAATTTACAGAAATACTCATTACATTTACATTTACATTTAAGTCATTTAGCAGACGCTCTTATCCAGAGCGACTTACAAATTGGTGCATTCACCTATAATATCCAGTAGAACAAACACTTTACAATAGTGCATCTAAATCTTTTAAAGGGGGGGGGGGTTAGAAGGATTACTTTATCCTATCCCAGGTATTCCTTAAAGAGGTGGGGTTTCAGGTGTCTCCGGAAGGTGGTGATTGACTCCGCTGTCCTGGCATCGTGAGGGAGATTGTTCCACCATTGGGGTGCCAGAGCGGCGAACAGTTTTGACTGGGCTGAGCGGGAACTGTGCTTCCTCAGAGGTAGGGAGGCGAGCAGGCCAGAGGTGGATGAACGCAGTGCCCTTGTTTGGGTGTAGGGCCTGATCAGACCCTGAAGGTACGGAGGTGCCGTTCCCCTCACAGCTCCGTAGGCAAGCACCATGGTCTTGTAGCGGATGCGAGCTTCAACTGGAAGCCAGTGGAGAGAGCGGAGGAGCGGGGTGACGTGAGAGAACTTGGGAAGGTTGAACACCAGACGGGCTGCGGCGTTCTGGATGAGTTGTAGGGGTTTGATGGCACAGGCAGGGAGCCCAGCCAACAGCGAGTTGCAGTAATCCAGACGGGAGATGACAAGTGCCTGGATTAGGACCTGCGCCGCTTCCTGTGTGAGGCAGGGTCGTACTCTCATCATACACATTGACAAAATATACAACTGTTATTCAAAGAATTATAGATACACTTCTCCTTAATGCAACCGCTGTGTCAGATTTCAAAAAAACTTTACACGAAAACACACTTTGCAATAATCTGAGTACGGCGCTCAGTTAGGAAACCAAACCCGCCATTTTGTGGAGTCAACAAAACTCAGAAAAAGCATTATAAATATTCACTTACCTTTGATGATCTTCATCGGAATGCACTCCCAGGGATCCCAGTTCCACAATACATGTTCATCTGTTTCGATAAAGTCCATATATATGTCCAAATACCTCCTTTTTGTTTGCGCGTTCGGTCGAGTAATCCAAATGCACTGTGCTCGCGCAGTAAGTTCAGATGAAAAGTCAAAAAAGTTATATTACAGTTCGTAGAAACATGTCAAACGATGTATAGAATCAATCTTTAGGATGTTTTTATCATAAATCTTCCATAATATGCCAACCGGACAAGTCCTTTGTCTTCATAAAGGAAAGAGAACTGAGCTCGTGCTCATGGCTGCGCGCGTAACTAAAATAATGGCCAACGGCCAGACACCTGACTCAATCAGCTCTTATTCTCTCCCCATTCACAGTAGAAGCCTGAAACACGTTCTAAAGACTGTTGACATCTAGTGGAAGCCTTAGGAAGTGCAAAATGACCCCAAAGACACTGTATACTGGATAGGCAATCACTTGAAAAACTACAAACCTCAGATTTCCTCACTTCCTGGTTGGATTTTTTTCTGGTTTTTGCCTGCCATATGAGTTCTGTTATACTCACAGACAGTTCTGGAAACTTCAGAGTGGTGTCTATCCAAATCTACTAATTATATGCATATCCTACATATCCTACATTCTGGGCCTGAGTAGCAGGCAGTTTACTACTGGCACGCTTTTCATCCGGACGTCAAAATACTGCCCCCTATCCGAAAGAAGTTAACTCTCCTCCAAACAAGCTTCAATGCCATACAACACTCCACCCGTGGCCTCCAACTGCTCTTTAAACGCTAGTAGAACTAAATGTATGCTCTTCAACCGATCGCTGCCCGCACCCGCCCGTCCAGCATAACTACTCTGGACGTTTCTGACTTAGAATATGTGGACAACTATAAATACCTAGGTGTCTGGCTAGACTGTAAACTCTCCTTCCAGGCTAATATTAAGCATTTCCAATCCAAAATTTAATCTAGAATCGGCTTCCTATTTCGCAAAAAAAAGCCTCTTTCACTCACGCTGCCAAACATACCCTCGTAAAACTGACTATCCTACCGATCCTTGACTTCGGCGATGTCATTTTCAAAATAGCCTCCAACACTCTACTCAGCAAACTGGATGCAGTCTATCACAGTGCCATCCGTTTTGTCACCAAAGCCCTATATACCACCCACCACTGCGACCTGTCTGCTCTCGTCGGCTGGCCCTCGCTACATATTCGTCGCCAAATCCACTGGCTCCAGGTCATCTATAAGTCTTTGCTTGGTAAAGCTCCGCCTTAACTCAGCTCACTGGTCACCATAGCAACACCCACCCAGAGCACGCACTCCAGGAGGTATATCTCACTGGTCATCCCCAAAGCCAACACCTACTTTGGCCGCATTTCCTTCCAGTTCTCTGCTGCCAATCACTGGAACGAATTGCAAAAATCGCTGAATTTGATGACTTTCATCTCCCTCACTAACTTTAAGCATCAGCTATCTGATCAGCTTACCGATCGCTGCAGCTGTACACAGCCCATCTGTAAATAGCCCATCCAACTACCTACCTCATCCCCATGTTTTTATTTACTTTTTCTGCTCTTTTGCACCCCAGTATTTCTACTTGCACATCATCATCTGCACATCACTCCAGTGTTCATTTGTTACATTGTAATTACTCTGCTTCTATGGCCTATTTATTGCCTTTCCTCCCTCCGTACTCCATTTGCACACACTGTATATAGATATTTCTATTGTGTTATTAACTGTTCGTTTGTTTATCCAACGTGTAACTCTGTTGTTTTTGTCCCACTACTTTGCTTTATCTTGGCCAGGTCGCAGTTGTAAATTGTAACTTTTTTTTTTTTTTTTTACCTTTATTTAACCAGGAAGGGCTCATTGAGATTTAAAATCTCTTTTTCAAGAGCGTCCTGGCCAAGATAGGCAGCGCCAAGTCATTACAAAAATTACAGACAAACATGAAAAACTACAATTAATCTAGTAAAAACCATAGAATTCACAAGAGTATAACAAAATCAAAAACAGCAAATTAAAAACATTGACAGGTCAGGTAATCAGTCTCAAGATCATTCATCAGTGATTTAAAAATACCAATCGGGACAAGTTCTTCCAGTTTAAAAGTATTTTGTAAGGCATTCCAAGACGATGGCGCAGAGTACATAAAAGCCCTTTTACCAAATTCAGTTCGGACATTTGGAACAGTTAGCAAGATAAAGTCCCGCGAACGAAGAGAGTACCCACCACATTTCTGAACAATAAAAATGGCCAAATAAAAAGGTAGTAAACCCAAAATGGCTTTGTAAATGAAAGTATACCAGTGACTGAGCCTACGAGTGACTAGAGAAGGCCAGCCAACCCTGGTATATAAAGTGCAGTGGTGCGTAAGGGTTTTGCAGTTTAAAATAAATCTCAAAGTGCCATGGTAAAGGGTGTCAATTGATCTCAAACACTGAGTGGAAGCATTCATATATAAAATATCCCCATAGTCTAATAAAGGCATAAATGTAGCTGATACTAGCCTCCTTCTGGCTTCAAAAGAAAAACAAGCCTTATTCCTAAAATAAAATCCTAATTTCAGCTTCAATTTTTTTGTAAGTTGTTGAATATGCATTTTAAAAGAGGCCATCATCAATCAAAATTCCAAGATATTTATATGAGGTTACAACCTCAATCTCCTTGCCCTGACAGGTAGTAATAGGTGAAAGGTTCAGAGGTCTATTTCTTGCTTTAGAAAACACCAGTAGTTTAGTTTTGTCAGTATTGAGGATAAGCTTCAATTGAGACAAGGTATGTTGAACAGTATTAAAAGCAGTTTGCAAGTTCTGGAAAGCTTTTGTAAGAGATGAAGCACAACAGTAAATAACAGTATCATCAGCATAAAAATGAATTTGTGCATTTTGGACATTTTTATCTAAATTATTTATATAAATAGTGAATAAGAGAGGACCAAGTACAGAGCCTTGGGGCACACCATTTAAGACAGACAATTTAACAGACCTAAGCCCATCAAATTGAGTGCACTGAGTTCTATCAGACAGATAGTTAACAAACCATGCAACTGCATGCTCTGAAAGACCTACACTCGACAATCTCTGCCTTAGTATAGCATGATAAACTGTATCAAAAGCCTTAGAGAGATCAATAAAAAGTGAGACACAATGCTGTTTTTTGTCAAGAGCTTCAGTGATATCATTTAAAACCTTCATGGCTGCTGTAATTGTGCTATGCTTCTTCCTGAAACCCGATTGGTACATTGAGAAAATAGAGTTAGTATCTAAAAACTCTTTTACCTGGTCACTTACAACGGTTTCAAGTATTTTGACCAGGGGTGACAGCTTTGAGATTGGCCTCTAATTATTTAACAGAGTTGGATCTCCCCCTTTTAAAAGTGGCAGGACAAATGCTGATTTCCAGATCTTTGGAATTTCATTACATTCCAGGGTTAGATTAAACAGATATGTAAGTGGTTCAGCTATGAAATCATCTGCCAGATTTAAAAAGCAGGGATCCAAAAGATCAGGACCTGCAGGCTTTCTCTGATCTAAGGATTTCAGGGCCTTATGTACCACCTGCACTGAGAATGGCAAAAAGCTAAAAGTTTGACCAGCTCTCACTGGTTCATCCACACAAGGTTGTACAGAGACAGAGGACACTGAATAAAACAGTCTACCAGATGATACAAAGTGCTCATTGAAACAATTCAGCATTTCAGTTTTGTCATATACAGCAACAGAGTCCTTCAATACACATGACGGTAATTCATTAACATTAACATTACTGTTACCAGACATAGACTTAATAGCCTTCCAAAACTTTCTAGGGTCATTCAGGTTATCAGTGGTAACAGACGTAAAATATTCAGACTTGACCTTCCTGAGAAGAGAAGAACACTTGTTTCGTAACTGCCTAAAAACAAGCCAATCAGCATCAGAACACGATTTCCTTGCTTTAGCCCAGGCTAGATTACGGTCGTGAACAATGCAAGAAAGCTCAGACGAAAACCATGGATTATCCCTCCCTTTAACCCTGAACCTGCGGAATGGAGCATGTCTGTTTACTATTTGGAGAAAACCATCATGAAAGAATTTCCAGGCAGTTTCCACATCAGGGATAAGCTCAATTTTGCTCCAGTCAAAATAAAACAAATCATGAAAGAAAGCCTGCTCAATGAAACACTTCAGATTTCTCTTACGAATAAAACGCGGGTTAGACTTAGAAATCTTAGTATTTCTAATAGCAACAACAGCACAATGGTCACTTAAATCATTACAAAAAACACCAACCGCAGAATATTTATTTATATTTACTGCCTAAAAACAAGCCAATCAGCATCAGAACACGATTTCCTTGCTTTAGCCCAGGCTAGATTACGGTCGTGAACAATGCAAGAAAGCTCAGACGAAAACCATGGATTATCCCTCCCTTTAACCCTGAACCTGCGGAATGGAGCATGTCTGTTTACTATTTGGAGAAAACCATCATGAAAGAATTTCCAGGCAGTTTCCACATCAGGGATAAGCTCAATTTTGCTCCAGTCAAAATAAAACAAATCATGAAAGAAAGCCTGCTCAATGAAACACTTCAGATTTCTCTTACGAATAAAACGCGGGTTAGACTTAGAAATCTTAGTATTTCTAATAGCAACAACAGCACAATGGTCACTTAAATCATTACAAAAAACACCAACCGCAGAATATTTATGTGGAACATTTGTCAATATCAAATTAATCAGGGTAGATTTATCTGGGCATTTTAGATTAGGGCGAGTGGGTGAGTTAATCAACTGGGTAACATTCATAGAATTACAAAACATTTTTAAATGATCAGACACCGGCATTAACCAACACCAGTTGAGATCACCAATCAAAATCATTTCACTGTAAAGAAGTTTAGACATGAGGTGCGTCAAAGAAGAAAATGCATCACCGAGAGCAGTGATGTTCTCAACTTGTTCTCAACTGGCCTACCTGGTTAAATAAAGGTGAAATAAAAAAATAAAAATAGAATCTTAACTTTATTGACAACACCCAAATGGATACTGTCATTAACGCGGTTCTTCAATAATTACACATAATTCATAATACTGTAGCAAACATTATATTAAACAGGACATTCAAACGAGCCTTACAATTATAATCCAAAGTAGTGTGAAATGAACTCATCATCAACCTGGAAATGGAGGTTACTCCCCTGAGTTTTCCCCCATTCACATTCAGAATACATTGTGAAAAACTAAAATCTTTGCTCACCATTTTTGCTCCAGGCAGATATAGTACATCCGTAACTATCGGTTTCCTCATTAGCAGGGAGGAGTTTCTGCAATCAAATTGCCCTCGTACCGCAATTTTAGCAAACACAGAAAGGGGCCTATATTGGAGACCAAAAGTCGTCCGGCACACTGCTTAGAGGTTCAACAACATGAATAACTTATTTCTAGCCTACAATCATCGATGTTACTACTAATGTGAAAACAAGACATAATATGTCTATTCTTGCTCATTTTAAGACAATTGTCAAATAATTTTAACATTCATTACAGACGTCAATTGTTGTTCAACATCATGGCTACGCTGTTGGCATCACCTTTTACAGTGGATTACCGCTGTTGTGGGCCTTTAATCATCTGTCTGACTTTGTTGTTCACACAGGAGAGATATGGGACTATCGTGGATCCTCTGGGGAGCCTCAACAACCTCGTGATGCTGACAAGGCAGAGAAGAGTCTCTCCAGATCAGAACACCTCAAGAAACACCTGCAGAGATGCACAGGGAAGAGAACTCACTGCTGCTCTGAGTGTGGGAAGAGATTCACCTCATCAGGCATTAAAATGCATCAGAGAATCCACACAAGAGAGAAATCTTACAGCTGTGGTCAATGTGGGAAGAGTTTTGGTCAATCTTGCCATCTGGTATCACACCAGAGAACACACACAGGAGAGAAACCTTATATCTGTGATCAATGTGGGAAGAGTTTTAGTCAATCTGAAACTCTGAGAGTGCACCAGAGAATACACACAGGAGAGAATCCTTATAGCTGTGATCAATGTGGGAAGAGTTTTACTACATCTAGCAGTCTGACTCTACACCAGAGAACACACACAGGAGAGAAACCTTATAACTGTGATCAATGTGGGAAGAGTTTTGGTCGTTCTGGCCATCTGGTATCACACCAGAGAATACACACAGGAGAGAAATCTTATAGATGTGATCAATGTGGGAAGAGTTTTGGTCAATCTGGAGTGCTGACAGTGCACCAGAGAATACACTCAGGAGAGAAACCTTATAGCTGTGATCAATGTGGGAAGAGTTTTGGTATGTCTAGCCATCTGGTATCACACCAGAGAACACACACAGGAGAGAAACCTTATAGCTGTGGTCAATGTGGGAAGAGTTTTACTACATCTGGCCAGCTGACTTTACACCAGAGAAGACACACAGGAGAGAAACCTTATAGCTGTGATCAATGTGGGAAGAGTTTTACTACATCTGGCCAGCTGACTCTACACCATAGAATACACACAGGAGAGAAACCTAAACAGTGATCAATGTGGGAAGAGTTTTACTACATCTAGCCATCTGACTATACACCAGAGAAGACACACAGGAGATAAACCTTATAGCTGTGGTCAATGTGGGAAGAGTTTTGGTCAATCTGGCTCTCTGACTCTACACCAGAGAACACACACAGGAGAGAAACTTTATAGCTGTGATCAGTGTGACAAGAGATTCACCGATAAAAGACATCTGATCAAACATCAGAAAATACATGAAGGAGTTGTTTCATGATATCAATGAAATAATGTCACAATGTAGAATGTTTTAACATTGTAGAAGGAGTATTTTAATGATGTCACAATGTAGAACCCTAAATGTTTGTCCCCTGTTCTATTGATTTCAACATGATATGGATATTAGCCTCAGGGGGAAAATCCAGGCTCTGAAATGGAAGAGTTACTATTTATGAGATTTAACAAAAAGTGACTAACAAAAAAAGAGCTGTGTTACACTTACCATGTTGATGACCCACTGGAATCAAAACGCAACACTTCAAAATGTAGCGAGCTGTTTTCAACAAGTTGTCCTCTAACCAGGGATGTACACATTATTCCCAGATTCCATGTGGTTTTTGAGTTGTTAGTTTTAACAGGATGTGCAACCTCATCTCCCTCTTGCACAATTGACTAAATGACTAAAATGTAATTGTAAAATGTAGATAGTCCATTTTATGTTTAGGTTTTCAACATATCACAAACTGTTTCTGCATATTGGTTATTGATTTACACAAGTTAAAACTGTGTTTTGACATTGGGCTATCCCACCTAGCAACATGTAATTGAAAAGACGTTGAAAATATGACTATGCATATTTACATTTCATGTAACCAGCTGACCATTTTTGGTACAATTATATTGACATTGTTATCCTGCTTTTAGAATATCAGGGTTTATTCTCAGATGTGCCAACCCAAATGTACTAGAGCATGACATTGGGGACTGGGCCTCGATCCAACAACATATCTATCTAGTGAACCCTGAAAAGAGAGAGAAGCTCTGTAGTGAGGTGGAAAGTTACTACGGATATTGCAGGAGTTTCCTCTTGAAATCAGACATGTCCGTGGTAAGGACAACTTGGTTTCTGATTGTCTCAAGGGTGGGCAGTTAAAAAGATTTGTGTTTTGTGTTTAGCCAGTGAGTTGCCATGTTATCACAATTTATTTTGACTGCATGTTTTTCCGTATTGGAGATGAGTTTTGTTTGGGCTCGTTCCAAGGGGACGAGAGTTCTAGAATCTAGTGAGTTTTAGGAAGACGAGAGTTCTAGAAGCTAGTGAGTTTTAGGAAGACGAGAGTTCTAGAAGCTAGTGGGATTTAGAAAGATGAGAGTTCTAGAATCTAGTGAGTTTTAGGAAGACGAGTGTTCTAGAAGCAAGTGGGATTTAGGATTCTATAGAAAGAAAAAGGAGAAACAAATAATCCTATTGTATATTATTATTTAGAAATACGTGTTTTTTTCTTGTTTTTAATTGTTGACAGCCAGTAGACCCCATGTTTATATTGGTGAAGGTGAAGCATTGTAGTTGATTATAATGTGAAATGGAAGTTGTTTTCTGTTGGTGGTGAGCAAACTTGTCCAACCAAAATATAGGATATATTTGTTGTCTTAAGGGGGAAGGTGTTACAGGCTTTCGTTTTTCCATTTATGTTTTGAGGTTGGACTTTACCACGTGGGAAAAGGGGATACAGTTGTATAATTGAATGCATTTAACTGAAATGTGTCTTCGGTGCACTGATTGGTGTCACCTCGTTAGTCAGTATGTGTTACACCTGTGCTGGCTTGTCCATCTCGTTAGTGGGAAGGTGTTTCACCTGAGCTGGTCCAGGTTCTATTTAAGAGTGTCTGGCCCAGTGCTCCAGTTGTCTTGATACATGTGGAGAGTCGACACCTTTAGTTGCTCCACCTTTTTGGTTTGCTTCCTGTCTTTCAGTTTGTTTTGGGTTTTTCTTTTGTTTTCCTCTTCTTGGGCAGATTTAGTGGGTCTCATGGTGGGTGTCTTTTAGGTCCCAGTTGTTGTTACTAGTCAACTTTCAGTGGACACCCCCATAGTGTCTTTCAGAGCCCCTCCTACCCCACCTGTTTAGTTGTGGTTGTTGTCAGTGACTCTTTGTTTGTTCCCCTCTTCTATTTTAGTGATATTTGCTGTGGATCTTAGCAACAAACTATGGAGTAAAACAAGCTTATGTTTTGGGTTAGATGTTGCATCCAATTCTTAGTATTTTAATCAATGGCATTTCATCAGAATGCTCATTAGTCTTTCAGTTGTTATTATTCTGTTTGTTGTGTACTAAATATTTGTTTTTTCCTGTGGAGCCTTTGTGTTGCATCCATGTCTGAAATGTGCTGTATAAATAAAGCTTGATTTGATTTGAACATACTGTAAAACAAATTAACCCAATCACTATTTTAGTAGTTTATTAAAGTAAATTAGGCTTTATGACTGCTGAATACCAACTATCAATCACTTAGATCATGTATTTTCAGGTAGAGATACATCCTTGGGACGTCCCTAGCCCATTGAATTTGACATTTAAAATGGTTAAGGTAGGGGTTAAGGTTAGGGTTTAGGGTAGAGATGTCCCAAGGATCCCAGATAGCATTGACCATCATACATTATTCTGTCTCATTTACATAGCAAGTGTAAAATAAACAGACAAGACAAGTAGGCATTATGGATTATGGTCATTGTAGTTAATTAGGACACGGTTGATTGGGTATCAGACAAGGTTCATTACACTGCTAGCTGGTAGGACTGCTTTGCTGGATTATACTATAGCTGAGATCCCAATATCCATGTAAACATAGCTTACTGACAGATCAATGAGGTCAGATCCCAATACCCATGTATTGCGAACAGGTTGATTATAGCGGTAGTTGTTTCGATAGTGAAGTACTTTACAGTTATTTTGACCGCGGTGGTTATTGGAGTCGTGGTTTCCTGGAAGAAACCGTTGTTGTGCATCATCTTTCAACGCTCCAATACCTGATAATGACCAAACCTGTAGAGGCTATTTGGGAATTAAACTTTTATTAACCTGAAAGCGTTGCTTCATAGTAGAACATCTGTTGGGTTGGTAGAATGTGGAAAGACCCACCTCATTGGTTAATATTCACTGTAGTATTACCATCTGTTGGGTTGGTAGAATGTGGAAAGACCCACCTCATTGGTTAATATTCACTGTAGTGGAAACATCTGTTGTGTTGGTAGAATGTGGAAAGACCCACCTCATTGGTTAATATTCACTGTAGTAGAAACATCTGTTGTGTTGGTAGAATGTGGAAAGACCCACCTCATTGGTTAATATTCACTGTAGTAGAAACATCTGTTGGGTTGGTAGAATGTAGAAAGACCCACCTCATTGGTTAATATTCACTGTAGTATTAACATCTGTTGGGTTGGTAGAATGTGTAAAGACCCACCTCATTGGTTAAGATTCACTGTAGTAGAAACATCTGTTGTGTTGGTAGAATGTGGAAAGACCCACCTCATTGGTTAAGATTCACTGTAGAATTAACACCTGTTGTGTTGGTAGAATGTGGAAAGACCCACCTCATTGGTTAATATTCACTGTAGTGGAAACATCTGTTGTGTTGGTAGAATGTGGAAAGACCCACATCATTGGTTAATATTCACTGTAGTATTACCATCTGTTGGGTTGGTAGAATGTGGAAGTAGGTTATTATTACTTATTACAAATCTGCAGTTGTCTGACTATTATATTATTATTTAATGAAATAAATGTAAAAATGCACTTTTTGTCTGGAAATAAAATCAACATTTATCTGCGTTTCCCTCCAGTCAACAGACGGAGACGTGCGTCTTTCAGGCGATGCCTTTAGCGTGACGTATAATCTAGTGGACGGAACACTTCTTCAACAACATCTAGTCAGACACCTCGGTAGCTTCCTAGCCGAATCATTCAAGCTGTTCAGACTGCTTCGGTGTATATTTGTCACTGTATTTTAAACATAATTCTGTCTTATAACTATTTTCTCCATTTAATGTCATATTTCCGTTTAGTCAGGTAACGGTAGCTGGCTTGATAAATTAGCCTATCACTAGGCTAGTCGCTAACTAGCTAGGTTAGCTGGCCAACATCTCCGACCATGAGCTCACTAAGTTACTCTCCTGTTAAAGAAGAGGAGGTCTGCTGGACGGAGAAAGAGGCTCTAGTGAAAGAGGAGGAGGAAGAGGGTCTGTGGCTGAACGTGGTCGTGAAAGAGGAAGAGGAGGATGTCACAGTACAAAAAGAAGTTGAGGCTGAGGCTGTTACATTGAAAGAAGAAAAGAAAGATGATGCTTTTTTTGGAGTGAAGGAAGGAGAGAGAACTGTCATATTGAAGGAGGAAGAAGAGGAGGAGGAGACAGAAGATCTGAACACCAGTAAGTCCTGTCTTGAAAATAGTTGTTGAACTGATGCGTGGTTTTAAAACAGCATTCTACTGAAGTTCTGAGCTTAAATGCCGTTTTTTAATGTAGGAATTGATAAAGCTACACTGTAAGATGTGAATACCATCAACAAGCTGGCCAACAACAAAACTTTAACAATGGATTTGCAGCAAAATCACAACTTGGATGTCTCACAGAATGGACTAGCCCTCATTCAATACTGCAATTCCATTGTATTAAACTGGAGGGCAATTCCTAGGCCAATATTAACTGCGGTCAAGTGAGCAGACAGTCGCAAAACGCGGTCAGTCCATCTGCTCTTCAGTTTCTTTCTGAAATCGCGTGCGCAAATTTACTTTACGGAATCACGTGTTTTTTCTGGTAGGGAAACTGAGTTGGATGGACTCTCATGCACAGATAGTCGAGACATGGCTACAAATCATTCCAAGAAAACCGTTTGACGCACACTTTTAATTTTCGCGTTCTCAAAAAGGACTTTGATATCGTTGCCAGAGTGAGGCTGCAGTAGTCTAACATGGTGCTGTTTAGCATTTACATTTACATTTAAGTCATTTAGCAGACGTTCTTATCCAGAGCGACTTACAAATTGGTGCATTCACCTTAAGATATCCAGTGGAACAACCACTTTAGCAAATGTTGAATTGTTAAAGCAAGTTGTTTACAGTCATGACATACACTATCTATACAAAAGTATGTGGACACCCCTTCAAATTAGTGGATTCGGCTATTTCAGCCACACCTGTTGCCGACAGGTGTATAAAATCGAGCACACAGCCATGCAATCTCCATAGACAAACATTAGTAGTAGAAAGGCCTTACTGAAGCGCTCAGTGACTTTCAACGTGGCACCGTCATAGGATGCCATCATTCCAATAAGTCAGTTTGTTGAATTTCTGCCTTGCTAGAGCTTCCCCAATCAACTGTAAGTGCTGTTATTGTGAAGTGGTAACATCTAGGAGCAACAACCGCTCAGTGGTGGGCCACACAAGCTCATAGAACGGGACCACCATGTGCTGAAGCGCGTAACGAGTACAAATCGTCTGTCCTCGGTTTCAACACTCGCTACCGAGTTCCAAACTGCCTCTGGAAGCAATGTCATCACAATAACTTTTTGTCAGGATCTAAATGAAATGGGTTACCATGGCAGCCACATACAAGCCTAAGATCACCATGCGCAATGCCAAACGTCAGCTGGAGTGGTGTAAACGCTACAGCATACAGTGACATTCTAGACAATTCTGTGCTTCCAACTTTGTGGCAACAATTTGGGGAAGACCCTTTCCTGTTTCAGCATGACAATGCCCCTGTGCACAAAGCGAGGTCCATAAAGAAATGGTTTGTCGAGATCGGTGTAGAAGAACTTGACTGGCCTGCACAGAGCCCCGACCTCAACCCCATCGAACTCCTTTGGGATGGATTGGTACGCCAACTGCGAGCCAGGCCTAATCGCCCAACATCAGTGCCCGACCTCACTAATGCTCTTGTGGCTGAATGGAAGCACAGCAATGTTCCAACATTTAGTGGAAAGCCTTCCCAGAAGAGTGGAGGCTGTTATACCAGCAAAGGGGGGACCAACTCCATTTTAATGACCATGATTTTGGAATAAGTTGTTCGACAAGCAGGTGTCCACATATTTTTGGTCATGTAGTGTATCTACTGTAGTCCAAAGTTGCTCTATAGCTCTGTCACCGAAATAAATGTATTTCCTGTTGCCAAGTCATTTCCGGTTTCTATGCCTTTAGTTTTCCTTGTGGACCAATTTATGGGTGAATCCTGAAAGCTATAGATGGATTGTTCCAGAAGGTTGTGTTTTTAGGGATTCATATTGATTCTTGTAGAAACGTTCAATTTTCTTCCACATTGTTCTAGTGTTCTTCCACATTGTTCTAGTGTTCTTCTACATTGTTCTAGTGTTCTTCCACATTGTTCTAGTGTTCTTCCACATTGTTCTAGTGTTCTTCCACATTGTTCTAGTGTTCTTAAGTATGAAGCTGTTAATGTTCTATATTTTATCCTTTGAAAATAGATACGTACAATTATTCTGTGGATGAGCGAGTGCATCTTCAATCTGTACCCATTGTTCCTCTTTAGTGCATTTAACTATACAGTACCAGTCAAAAGTTTGGACACAGCTACTCATTCAAGGGTTTTTCTTAAATTTTACTATTTTCTAAATTGTAGAATAATAGTGAAGATATCAAAACTATGAAATAACACATGGAATCATGTAGTAACCAAAAAAGTGTTAAACAAATCAAAATATATTTTAGGTTCTTCAAAGTAGCCACCCTTTGCCTTGATGACAGCTTTGCACACTCTTGGCATTCTCTCAACCAGCTTCACCTGGAATGATTTTCCAACAGTCTTGAAGAAGTTCTCACATATGCTGAGCACTTGTTAGCTGCTTTTCCTTCACTCTGTGGTCCAACTCATCACAAACCATCTCAATTGGGTTGAGGTCGGGTGGTTGTGGAGGCCAGGTCAACTGATGCAGCACTCCATCACTCTCCATGGTCAAATAGCCGTTACACAGCCTGGAGGTGTGTTTTGGGTCATTGTCCTGTTGAAAAACAAATGATAGTCCCACTAAGCACAAACCAGGTGATATGGCGTGTCGCTGCAGAATGTTGTGGTAGCCATGCTGGTTAAGTGTGCCTCGAAATCTAAATAAATCACAGACAGTGTCACCAGCAAAGCACCATCACATCTCCTCCATGTTTCACGGTGGGAACCGCACCTGCGGAGATCATCCGTTCACATAGTCTGCGTCTCACAAAGACACGGCGGTTAGAATCAAAAATCTCAAATTTGGACTCATCAGACCAAAGGACAAATTTCCCTGGTCTAATGTCCATTTCTTGTGTTTCTTGGCCCAAGAAAGTCTCTTCTTATTATTGATGTCCTTTAGTGGTGGTTTCTTTGCAGCAATACGACCATGAAGGCCTGATTCACACAGTCTCCTCTGAACAGTTGATGTTGATATGTGTCTGATACTTGAACTCTGTGAAGCATGTAATTGGGATGCAATCTGAGGTGCAGTTAACTCTAATGAACTTATCCTCTGCAGCAGAGGTAACTCTGGGTCTTCCTTTCCTGTGGCAGTCCTCATGAGGGCCAGTTTCATAGTGCTTGATGGTTTTTGCGACTGCACTTGAAGAAACTTTCAAAGTTCTTGACATTTTCCAGATTGACTGACCTTCATGTCTTAATGTAATGATGGACTGTCATTTCGCTTTGCTTATTTGAGCTGTTTGTGCCGTAATATGGACGTGGTCTTTCAGCGAATAGGGCTATCTTCTGTATACCAACCCTACTTTGTCACAACACAACTGATTGGCTCAAACGTATTAAGAAATATTCTACTCTTATAGTGTTCTAAAACTTTTCTAGTGTTCTAAAACTTTTGACCGGTAGTGTATATTAAAGGAGATCTAGACTGTAGATCATCAGTTATTAGGTCTGCTATCATGTTATATATATTAAAGGAGATCTAGATTGTAGATCATCAGTTATTAGGTCTGCTATCATGTTATATATATTTATATATTAAAGGAGATCTAGACTGTAGATCATCAGTTATTAGGTCTGCTATCATGTTATATATATTTATATATTAAAGGAGATCTAGACTGTACATCATCAGTTATTAGGTCTGCTATCATGTTATATATATTAAAGGAGATCTAGACTGTAGATTATCAGTTATTAGGTCTGCTATCATGTTATATATATTAAAGGAGATCTAGACTGTAGATCATCAGTTATTAGGTCTGCTATCATGTTATATATATTTATATATTAAAGGAGATCTAGACTGTACATCATCAGTTATTAGGTCTGCTATCATGTTATATATATTAAAGGAGATCTAGACTGTAGATCATCAGTTATTAGGTCTGCTATCATGTTATATATATTAAAGGAGATCTAGGCTGTAGATCATCAGTTATTAGGTTTGCTATCATGTTATATATATTTATATATTAAAGGAGATCTAGACTGTAGATCATCAGTTATTAGGTCTGCTATCATGTTATATATATTTATATATTAAAGGAGATCTAGACTGTAGATCATCAGTTATTAGGTCTGCTATCATGTTATATATATGTATATATTAAAGGAGCTCTAGACTGTAGATCATCAGTTATTAGGTCTGCTATCATGTTATATATATTTATATATTAAAGGAGTTCTAGACTGTAGATCATCAGTTATTAGGTCTGCTATCATGTTATATATATTTATATATTAAAGGAGATCTAGACTGTAGATCATCAGTTATTATGTCTGCTATCATGTTATATATATTTATATATTAAAGGAGATCTAGACTGTAGATCATCAGTTATTAGGTCTGCTATCATGTTATATATATTAAAGGAGATCTAGACTGTACATCATCAGTTATTAGGTCTGCTATCATGTTATATATATTAAAGGAGATCTAGACTGTAGATCATCAGTTATTAGGTCTGCTATCATGTTATATATATTAAAGGAGATCTAGGCTGTAGATCATCAGTTATTAGGTTTGCTATCATGTTATATATATTTATATATTAAAGGAGATCTAGACTGTAGATCATCAGTAATTAGGTCTGCTATCATGTTATATATATTTATATATTAAAGGAGATCTAGACTGTAGATCATCAGTTATTAGGTCTGCTATCATGTTATATATATGTATATATTAAAGGAGCTCTAGACTGTAGATCATCAGTTATTAGGTCTGCTATCATGTTATATATATTTATATATTAAAGGAGTTCTAGACTGTAGATCATCAGTTATTAGGTCTGCTATCATGTTATATATATTTATATATTAAAGGAGATCTAGACTGTAGATCATCAGTTATTAGGTCTGCTATCATGTTATATATATTTATATATTAAAGGAGATCTAGACTGTAGATCATCAGTTATTAGGTCTGCTATCATGTTATATATATTAAAGGAGATCTAGACTGTAGATCATCAGTTATTCTTTATTTTTCCTATTGTCATTATTAAGTTTTTTCCATGTTAATTTTATGTCCTGAGATGTTAGAGGATTCTGAAAATATTTTTAGCAGGGGGGCATTGAGTTTTCAATATTGGTCATGTACTGTATATCAGTAAATGTAGTTTATATTCATGTTTAAAAATACTGACACCTGTTATGTGCAAACAGGATGGGGGAGAGGGGACATCCCTGTCTTGTTCCCATTTCTAAAGCAATTTAATCAGATAATGATTGTAAGTTGCTTTGGATATAAGTGTCTGTTAAATGGCATATATTATGATAAGTAAAGAAAATAAACCTGGCAAATGTCTCGCAGCTCTCAGAAAAGGAATATATGCTAAACCGGTTATGATTTTAAAAGATAGAAAAGCAGTAATTAGAAGCAACAATGTGATTTTATTACAATTTTAAAAGCTTCTATGAACTTTTATATAAATAAGAATAAAACAACAGTTGAACGGATCCCCCCCCCCTCTCAGAATGTTGACTTTGTTCTGATAATTCCACATCTTAAGGGTATTTAGTGTTTTTCTGCTTAACGCCGGTTCAGTGGCATTGGGCATCTTTGACTATTGTTACCTACATTGCTCCAGATCCTCCGGTGATACAGCCACGCCAAGCTCCTCCAATATCAGCTTGATAATGGAACTGGAAAGGTCTCTTTTTTTACCTCATTTTCCGGTAGGGACAATTTTCTCATGTTTTGTCTCAATCTGTTTTCTAGCTGATCCAGCTCATCTTCTAAAGTTTGCACCTTTGTTTCCAGATGGGGTATTGTGATGTGATTATGGGGTATTGTGATGCCAATTTTGTTGTCTAGTTTGTCCACGCACCCGCCCTGCACATCTGACAGATTCCACTTTCCTTTCTAACAAATCCACCCTTTTAACAACAGATTGCTACAGTTTGTGTATTTTGGTGTTGTAGCATTGAGAGTATTTTAGCTATGCTTTCCTGGATATCCTTTAGCTGTTTGTTGCTCTCATTTGCATCTCCAAGTTGTTCTTTGTCTTTTTTCCTCTGAGGGAATCCATGGCTTGTTGGGTTCGAGTCTCAGCGTCGCTTTACTCACAGATTGGTTCACTGTTGTATGTAACTGACCTCTCACTCTCCCCCGGTTGCTTGGAGAAAGATTCATCTATCAGTTTTAAAGGCTTCGTTTAAACTATGTTGTCTGGCTTCTACATGTAATCACAGTTTTGATGTTCATGCGCCTCTTTACTGAACCAAGTTTATTTTTAAGGATGAAAGGTTTTAGGATGAAAATTTGTCTCAGGTTGAGGATCTGATTGTGATTTAAAACCTAACAGAAAGACAGTGTTATCAGTTTTGATCTCTCTGTTAAACTAAATACCCTCTTTGTCTTTGGCAGGAGAGAGACCAAACTCAGAGGAACCAGAGGCAGAGGCGTCCAAAACAGCAAGACGACACCACTGCTCCCAGTGTGGAAAAGTTTTTTCCCGTTTAGCATCCCTGAAAAGACATAAATGAATACATACGGGAGAGAAGCCTTACTACTGCTCCCAATGTGGAAAGAGTTTTACCCAGTTAGGAACCCTGAACATACATAAGAGAATACACTCTGGAGCGAAGCCTCACCAATGCACCAAGTGTGGAGAGGGTTTTGCCCATTTAAGGTTCCTGAAAATACACGAAAGAATACATACAGGAGAGAAGCCTTTCCATTGCTCCCACTGTGTAAAGTGTTATATCAAGTTGGGGAACCTAAAAGACCATGAGAGGAAACACACAGGAGAAAAGCCTTTCCAAAGTTCCCAGTGTGGAAAGAGTTTTACCTATTCACGGAACCTAAAAGGGCATGAGAGAATACACACAGGAGAGGAGAGGACTTACTACTACTGCTCTCAGTGTGGAAAGGCTTTCTCTCGTTTAGCGTCCCTGAAGATACACAAAAGAATACATACAGGAGAGAAGCCTTACCACTGCTCCCAATGTGGAAGGAGTTTTACCCAGTTAGGAAACCTGAGCATACATAAGAGAATACACTCTGGAGCGAAGCCTTACCATTGCGCTGAGTTTGGAACCGGTTTTTCTCATTTAGGTTCCTTGAAATTACATAAAAGAATACATACTGGAGAGAAGCCTTACCACTGCTCCCACTGTGGAAAGCGTTTTAGCAGGTTAGGGCACCTAAAAGAACATGAGAGGATGCACACAGGAGAAAAACCTTTCCAATGTTCCCAGTGTGGAAAGAGTTTTACCCATTCACAGACCCTCAAAGGGCATGTGAGAATACACACAAGACAGGAGAGGACTTACTATTACTGCTCCCAGTGTGGAAAGAGTTTTAGTTGTTTAAAGTACCTGAAAAGGCACGAGAGAACACACACTGGAGAGACCCCTTACCACTGCTCCCAGTGTGGAAAGAGTTTTACCCAGTTTGGGAGCCTGAACAAACATAAGAGAATACACTCTGGAGAGAAGCCCTAGCGGTATACAATAAAGACTGTATACCGGGGTATTTGGAAATAGCCACCACGGGATGGTTTTTCAATACATTATAATATTTGTAGCCACTTCAGTAAATACCTGTAGTCAACTTGTGCAATACATTAGGAGATAAAGCAGATGGCGATCTTCATTTCACCTGTCACATTATTTTACATTATGAAGCTAACCGTAGTTGCCCAGAACAGTTGAACCAGTCATGTGTTTGTTTGTAAATAACAACAGAAAGCGAGAGCAGCTGAGTTCAGATGTGTATTGACCGGGGTCACGTTATATAATGAAAGTCGTCAGTGTGTTTTTGGTTCAATAGCGTGATCACTTAAGTGTCACTAAAGCTTTACCTTCACAGAAAATACATTAGTGCAACACATTTGTCCAGAAAATAGCTTAATTTTCATCAGATGACAAACAGAAATTCAACGCTATTTGGCTGGCAGCCACACAAGTAAATGAGTTTACAATGAAAATCAAGTTGTTTTTTTTTTAAACGATGCATGGCCATCATCATATTTCTAAACGTTTTATAATAGAAAGAATGTAGCCAGCTACCGTTCCTAATGTTTTGTTTTAAAGTGAATCTGTCATTTTAGCTGATAAAAGTATTCTACAGGAGAACAGCACCAAGTAGCTCCACAATGTCTGAAGCAGAAATCACAATAACAAGCATCTTAGCTCTACAGGTACAAAACGCAGACAGATTTTTCTGACGAGTTTATCCTGAGTTTATCCTGACATATTTATCCTGCATGGAAAAACTCATAATTCTGCATAAACGGCAAGTTTAACTTGCTAGTTATCTCAGTAGGTGGCTGAATTAGTAAGGAGACGGGGCATCATATAGTGTTAACTTTCTGCTATGTTTGAAAAGGTCAAAGCACTTTGAATTAGTTATTTTTTTAAATCTACACACAATACCCCATAATGACATCACAATACCCCATAATGACAAGGCAATAACAGGTTTTTAGATACTTTTGCAAATGTATTAAAAACTAAAAACAGAAACCTTATTTACATAAGTATTCAGACCCTTTACTATGAGACTTGAAATTGAGCTCAGTTGAATCCTGTTTCCATTGATCGTCCTTGAGATGTTTCTACAACTTGATTTGGAGTCCACTTGTTTTAAATTCAATTGATTGGACATGATTTGGAAAGGCACACACCTGTCTATATAAGGTCCCACAGTTGACAGTGCATGTCCGAGCAAAAACCAAGCCATGAAGTCGAAGGAATTATCCGTAGGTTTCCAAGACAGGATCTGGGGAAGGGTACCAAAACATTTCTGCAGCATTGATGGTCCCCAAGAACACGGTGGCCTCCATCATTCTTAAATGGAAGAAGTTTGGATCCACCAAGACTCTTCCTAGAGCTGGTCGTCTGGCCAAACTGAGCAATCGGGGGAGAAGGGCCTTGGTCAGGGAGGTGACCAAGAAGTCACCTCCATGAGTTCCTCTGTGTAGATAGGAGAACCTTCCAGAAGGGCAAACCAATCAGGCCTTTATGGTAGAGTGGCCAGATGGAAGCCACTCCTTAGTAAAAGGCACATGACAGCCCGCTTGGAGTTTGCCAAAAGGCACCTAAAGGACTCTGACCATGAGAAACAAGATTCCCTGGTCTGATGGAACCAAGGTTCAACTCTTTGGCCTGAATGCCAAGCGTAACGTCTAGAGGAAACCAGGCACCATCCCTACGGTGAAGCATGGTGGTGGCAGCATCATGCTGTGGGGATGTTTTTCAGAGGCAGGGACGGGGAGACTTGTCAAGATCGAGGGAAAGATGAACGGAGCAAAGTACAGAGAGATCATTGATGAAAACCTGCTCCAGAGTGCTCAGGACCTCAGACTGGGGCGAAGGTTCCCCTTCAACAGGACAATGATCCTAAACGCAGAGCCAAGACAACGCAGGAGTGGCTTCGGGACAAGTCTCAATGTCCTTGAGTGGCCTAGCCACAGCCTGGACTGAAACCTGATCGAACATCTCTGGAGAGACCTGAAAATAACTGTGCAGCAAAGCTCCCCATCCAACCTGACAGAGCTTGAGAGGATCTGCAGAGAAGAATGGGAGAAACTCCCCAAATACAGGTGTGCCAAGCTTGTTGTGTCATACCCAAGAAGACTGGAGGGTGTAATTTCTGCCAAATGTGCTTAAACAAAGTAATGAGTAAAGGGTCTGAATACTTATGTAAATGTCGTATTTCAATTTTTTTTATTTTTATACATTTGCAAACATTTCTAAAAGCCAGTTTTTGCTTTTTCATTATGGGGTATTGTGTGTAGATTGAAGAGGAAAAAAACAATTTTAATACATTTTAGAATAACGTAACAAAATGTGTAAAAAGTCAAGGGGTCTGAATACTTTCCGAAGGCATTGTATGGTATGAGCATTTCTGGAGTCTAAACTTGAAACCTCTTGAATTTAGTCGTTTTGTTTCATTTAGATAATTAGTATTCATCAAGCTAAATTAATATGAAAATGTGATTGCGTTGTTGACATGAAACATTCACTACATCATGACTGTTCCCATATTAAAACATTCACTACATCATGACTGTTCCCATATTAAAACATTCACTACATCATGACTGTTCCCATATTAAAACATTCACTACATCATGACTGTTCCCATATTAAAACATTCACTACATCCTGACTGTTCCCATATTAAAACATTCACTACATCCTGACTGTTCCCATATTAAAACATTCACTACATCCTGACTGTTCCCATCAGTATTATTAAAACATTCACTACATCATGACTGTTCCAATATTAAAACATTCACTACATCATGACTGTTCCCATATTAAAACATTCACTACATCATGACTGTTCCCATATTAAAACACTCACTACATCATGACTGTTCCCATCAGTATTATTAAAACATTCACTACATCATGACTGTTCCCATCAGTATTATTAAAACATTCACTGCATCATGACTGTTCCCATCAGTATAATTAAAACATTCACTACATCATGACTGTTCCCATATTAAAGCATTCACTACATCATGGCTGTTCCCATCAGTATTATTAAAACATTCACTACATCATGACTGTTATGTGATTTTCTTTCAAGAACAAGGACATTTCTAAGTGACCCCAAACTTTTGAACGGTAGTTTACATCTACATGATGTATTGTTAGTCCATGTAGGAGCAGTATAGACCTAGTCTGTTCATTATATATATCTACATGATGTATTGTTACACCATGTAGCAGCAGTATAGACCTAGTCTGTTCATTATATACATCTACATGATGTATTGTTAGTCCATGTAGGAGCAGTATGGACCTAGTCTGTTCATTATATACATCTACATGATGTATTGTTACACCAAGTAGGAGCAGTATGGACCTAGTCTGTTCATTATATACATCTACATGATGTATTGTTAGTCCATGTAGGAGCAGTATAGACCTAGTCTGTTCATTATATACATCTACATGATGTATTGTTACACCATGTAGGAGCAGTATAGACCTAGTCTGTTCATTATATACATCTACATGATGTATTGTTACACCATGTAGGAGCAGTATAGACCTAGTCTGTTCATTATATACATCTACATGATGTATTGTTACACCATGTAGGAGCAGTATAGACCTACAGTAGCTGGCTACTTATTTATATGTTGTTTGACTGAATGAAACTGCCTTAAATGTGCTGTAGTAAACATTTTTTATTCTCACTAATCAATCACCACATTCCTGTCTTTGTATGTCTCAATAGTATTATTCAATTAAATCCATGTAAAATAGTCTTTGTCTGAAAATAAAATGTGATCCTCAACTGCGTTTCCCTCCAGTCAGCAGACGGCGATGTGCGTCTTTCAGGCGATGCTGCAGCGTGACGTATAATCTAGTGGACGGTTCTTCATAAACAGCTCGTCAACCACCTCGGTAGCTTGCTAGCCAACATAGCCGAAAGATTCAAGCTATTTATACGCTTTCGGTCTATATTAGCTACTGTGTTTTAGACACACTTCTGTCGTATCTACTTGTTAACCTATTTAATTTAATATTACGTTATTTTTTATTAGTCAGCTATAGTAGCTGGCTGGTTAAGTTAGCATTAGCCTAGTCGCTAATGATAGCTAGCTAGCTAACATCCCCGAACATGAGCTCCCTAAACTACTCCCCTCCTGTTAAAGAAGAGGAGGTCTGCTGGACGGAGAAAGAAGCTCTGGGGCTGAACATTGTCGTGAAAGAGGAGAAGGAAGAGGAGGATGTTACAGTAAAACAAGAAGTAGAGGGTGAGGCTGTTACAGTGAAAGAAGAAGAGAAAGACGTTTCAGTTAAACAAGAGGAAGAAGAGGAGGATGCTGTTTTTGGAGTGAAGAAGGAAGGAGAGATTACTGTCACATTGAAAGATGAAGAGGAGGAGACAGGAGATCTGATTAACACCAGTAAGTACCGCCTTCAATTAGTTTTTAACTTTGGATATTCTGAGTTGGCTCGTCAATACCTCTTCAACGGAGGGTCCTGGGATGATGACTGATATGTCTAGAATCAGACGACGTAGAGAACAAGCTACCCCTTGTTTTCTCCGTTCCGTTTCCAAAAAGTGACTTAACATATATATTTGAGGAGGGTCTATCTGCTGACCGCAGACTGGGGGGCCACGGCATGTAGTGATTTTAATGTAGTGATGTTTTACTACACACCGTGACCCCCAATAGAGCCATGTGAGAGTTGGGTTGGCTACACCAAACATTATGGATATACTGACAAGATGTCTCTCCGCCCTAACAAGGGGAGTCGTTGTCCACAAAGCTGCACTGTGGGTTGTCTATCTACCACCTATCCTGTCTTTGGATTGGTGGATACATCTTATTATTGTAATCTATTGTTTATATTCTATGAGAGTTGTTGTCGTCAACCGCCTGTATTCAATGGAGAGAGATGCTAAGATACTAGCATGAATATGCATAGCGATCTGGAGACAACTCCTATAGTGTTTTTATCAAAGTTGTCGGTATGTCACGTGTCCACATAACAACTTAATCATTACGAAACTTCTGTTAGATCAAGTAAACCTCACGTAGCAAATAAGCCATTCATTTTGTTGTTGACCAAATTCAACACTTTCCACATTGGGATGACAATTGTTTCAACTTGGATACAGCCTACTGGCATGACCTAGAGAGATACAACCTACTGTAACCTACTGGCATGACCTAGAGAGATACAACCTACTGTAACCTACTGGCATGACCTAGAGAGATACAACCTACTGTAGCCTACTGGCATGACCTAGAGAGATACAACCTACTGTAGCTTACTGGCATGACCTAGAGAGTTACAACCTACTGTAACCTACTGGCATGACCTAGAGAGATACAACCTACTGTAACCTACTGGCATGACCTAGAGAGATACAACCTACTGTAACCTACTGGCATGACCTAGAGAGATACAACCTACTGTAGGCTACTGGCATGACCTAGAGAGATACAACCTACTGTAACCTACTGGCATGACCTAGAGAGTTACAACCTACTGTAGCCTACTGGCATGACCTAGAGAGTTACAACCTACTGTAACCTACTGGCATGACCTAGAGAGATACAACCTACTGTAACCTACTGGCATGACCTAGAGAGGTACAATCTACTGTAACCTACTGGCATGACCTAGAGAGTTACAACCTACTGTAACCTACTGGCATGACCTAGAGAGTTACAACCTACTGTAACCTACTGGCATGACCTAGAGAGATACAACCTACTGTAACCTACTGGCATGACCTAGAGAGGTACAACCTACTGTAACCTACTGGCATGACCTAGAGAGTTACAACCTACTGTAACCTACTGGCATGTCCTAGAGAGATACAACCTACTGTAGACTACTGGCATGACCTAGAGAGTTACAACCTACTGTAACCTACTGGCATGACCTAGAGAGATACAACCTACTGTAACTTACTGGCATGACCTAGAGAGTTACAACCTACTGTAACCTACTGGCATGACCTAGAGAGTTACAACCTACTGTAACCTACTGGCATGACCTAGAGAGATACAACCTACTGTAACCTCCTGGCATGACCTAGAGAGATACAACCTACTGACCTACTGGCATGACCTAGAGAGTTACAACCTACTGTAACCTACTGGCATGTCCTACAGAGATACAACATACTGTAGCCTACTGGCATGTCCTACAGAGATACAACCTACTGTAGCCTACTGGCATGACCTAGAGAGTTACAACCTAATGTAGCCTACTGGCATGACCTAGAGAGATACAACCTACTGTAACCTACTGGCATGACCTAGAGAGTTACAACCTACTGTAACCTACTGGCATGACCTAGAGAGTTACAACCTACTGTAACCTACTGGCATGACCTAGAGAGATACAACCTACTGACCTACTGGCATGACCTAGAGAGTTACAACCTACTGTAACCTACTGGCATGTCCTACAGAGATACAACATACTGTAGCCTACTGGCATGTCCTACAGAGATACAACCTACTGTAGCCTACTGGCATGACCTAGAGAGTTACAACCTACTGACCCTACTGGCATGACCTAGAGAGTTACAACCTACTGTAACCTACTGGCATGTCCTAGAGAGATACAACCTACTGTAACCTACTGGCATGTCCTAGAGAGTTACTACCTACTGTAACCTACTGGCATGACCTAGAGAGATACAACCTACTGTAACCTACTGGCATGACCTAGAGAGATACAACCTACTGTAACCTACTGGCACGACCTAGAGAGATACAATCTACTGTAACCTACTGGCATGTCCTAGAGAGTTACAACCTACTGTAACCTACTGGCATGACCTAGAGAGATACAACCTACTGTAACCTACTGGCACGACCTAGAGAGATACAATCTACTGTAACCTACTGGCATGTCTTAGAGAGTTACAACCTACTGTAACCTACTGGCATGACCTAGAGAGTTACAACCTACTGTAACCTACTGGCATGACCTAGAGAGATACAACCTACTGTAGCCTACTGGCATGACCTAGAGAGATACAACCTACTGTAACCTACTGGCATGACCTAGAGAGATACAACCACTGGTTTGCATGCATTTCTATGCAGTCAAATTACAAACATCAACATGCAACAACAACCAACGTGCTGTTAGGTGAAGTTATGGGTCCTATAGTAGGTCTATGTTGTTAGGTGAAGTTATGGGTCCTACAGTAGGTCTGTGTTGTTGTTAGGTGAAGTTATGGGTTCTACAGTAGGTCTATGTTGTTGTTAGGTGAAGTTATGGGTCCTACAGTAGGTCTATGTTATTATTAGGTGAAGTTATGGGCCAATTTGTTAAACACTTAGTGTACAAACCCTCATTGTCAGGCTGATGGCAAAGCTAGCCAAATAACATTTTACTGGTAGAAATGTTTTTTTAAGTATAAAGCAGTTGATTTGCAACAATAAAACAAACATTTTATTAAGCAGGACATTCAATCGAGCCTTACAATTATAATCCAAAATAGTGTGAATTGCACTCATAAGCAACCTGTAAATGCATTCAGCCTATGAGAACTCCCCTGAGTTTTCCCCCACGGTGGTGAATTAGTGAATAGACACAGAGCTTAATGTGAGTTTCCTTGAGTTGCACTCCTGATCTTGTCCTGATCTTGCGCTGTAATATTCAGAATACATTGTGAAAAACGAAAATCTTCGCTCACCATTTTTGCTCCAGGCAGATATAGTACATCCATAACTAGTGGTTTCCTCATTACCAGATATACTACATCCATAACTAGTGGTTTCCTCATTACCAGATATACTACATCCATAACTAGTGGTTTCCTCATTACCAGATATACTACATCCATAACTAGTGGTTTCCTCATTACCAGATATACTACATCCATAACTATTGGTTTCCTCATTACCAGATATACTACATCCATAACTAGTGGTTTCCTCATTAGCAGGGAGGAGTTTCTACAACCAAATTGCGTGTGCATCGCTGCAATTTTAGCAAACACAGAAAGGGGCCTATATTGGAGGCCAAAAGTCATCTGGCACACTGCTTAGGTCTTGACTGTCTTAAGATAGTCTTGTCAAATGTGGTACAACTTCATGGGTACTCTCTGGTCATCCCTTTTTACCTCAAATAAACAGTGGATTTCTGCTGTTGTGGGCATTTAACCATCTGTATGACTTTGTTGTTCACACAGGAGAGAGACGGGACTATCGTGGATCCTCTGGGGAGCCTCAACAACATCATGATGCTGACGAGGCAGAGAAGAGTCCCTCCAGATCAGAACTCCTCAAGAAACACCTGCAGAGACCCACAGGGAAGAAATCTCACTGCTGCTCTGACAGTGGGAAAATATTAAACTCCTCAGTAAAACTTAAAGTACATCAAAGAATTCACACTAAAGAGAAACCTTTTGGCTGTACTCAATGTGGGAAGAGTTTTGTTCGTTCTAACTGTCTGAAGAGACACCAGATAACACACACAGGAGAGAAAGCTTTTAGCTGTAATCAATGTGGAAGGAGTTATACCCTGTCAGGTAGCCTGATAGCACATCAGAGAACACACACAGGAGAGAAACCTTTTAGCTGTACTCAATGTGGGAAGAGTTTTTATCGTTCTAGCTGTCTGAAGAGACACCAGACAACACACACAGGAGAGAAACCTTTTAGCTGTAATCAATGTGGAAAGAGTTTTACTGAGTCAAGAAGCCTGATATCACATCAGAGAACACACACAAGAGAGAAACGAGAGAAACCATATAGCTGTACTCTATGTAGGAAGAGTTTTGTTCTTTCTAGCAGTCTGAAGGTACACCATGGAACACACACAGGAGAGAAATCTTTTAGCTGTGATCAATGTGGGAAGGGGTTTGTTAGTTCTTGTGGTCTGAAGGTACACCATAGAACACACAGGAGAGAAACCTCATAGCTGTGCTCAATGTGGGAATAGATACTCTGATAAACAATCTCTGATCAAACATCAGAAAATACATGAAGGAGTTGTTTCATGATATCAATGAATTAATGTCACAATGTAGAATGTTTTAACATTGTAGTAGGATCATTTTAATGATGTCACAATGTAGAACCCTAAACGTTTGTCCCCTGTTCTATTGATTTCAACATGATATGGATATTAGCCTCAGGGGGAAAATCCAGGCTCTGAAATGGAAGAGTTACTATTTATGTGATTTAATAAAAAGTGACTAACACAAAAAGTTGTTACACTTACCACGTTGGTGACCCACTGGAATCAAAATGCAACACTTCAAAATGTATCTGGCTGTTTTCTACAAATTGTCCTCTAACCAGTGATGTACACATTATTCCCAGATTCCGTGTGGTTTTTGAGCTGTTAGTTTAACAGGACGTGCAACCTCATCTCCCTCCTCTCACACAATTGATTTCAACATGATATCGATGAGTGATGACATAAATGTTGTGTTCCTTTGTTTAGCGACCCCTACATTTAAATTCATCACTCCAAAATGTAGCTGACTGTCTTCTGTAGGTTGTCCTCTAACCAGTGAGATAAAATATATCTCCCATTTCCATGTGTTGTGTTAGTTTCAACAGCACTTACATTCTGATTTCCCCCCTAATCGATATCAGTGATTTATTGCTACTTGTCAAAACAACAGCGTTTTTGGTCCTTGTACAGTTATAAGGTGCTTGTTTTAAATAATACAAGTAATATGATTATTGTGGCAGATGTTTGTATGTGTACATAGCACATTTTATGTTTAGGTTTTCAATTTATCACAAACTGTTTCTGCATTTAGACTATTGATTTGGACACGTTTAAACTGTGACATTGGGGATATCTCACCTAGCACAATGTCGTTGAAAATAAGACTTTGCCCGACATTCAATATAAGTTTGGTTTTAGTTGAAAGTTGAAAAGAAAACAATTTAATTTCAACTTACTTACAGCCTAAACACATAGTCACAGTACAATAATCAATTATATGAACAATCCTACATCACTCCAGTATTTATTTACAACATTCATGTGCTAAATGTCTTTATTCCACTACTGAAGAAGCAGGACTCAAATCACCTCATATTTCAAACATCCAGCCTGACAAAATATACATTTTATGCCTCACCATTTAGTGAATTTTTGCAAATACATATTAACAAAGGGGTGTACATTTGGGTTTTATATTTCATGTTTAATATTCATGTAAGATTTAGTAATCATAATTATTTATGCAACCAACTGACAATCTTTGGGTACAATTATATTGACATTGCTGCCCTGCTTTTTGAATATCAGGGTTCATTCTCAGATGTGCCAATCCAAATGTACTAGAGCATGACATTGGGGACTGGGCCCCGATCCAACAACATGCCTATCTAGTGAACCCTGAAAAGAGAGAGAAGCTCCACAGTGAGGTGGAAAGTTACTACGGATATTGCAGGAGTTTCCTCTTGAAATCAGACATGTCCGTGTTAAGGACAACTTGGTTTCTGATTGTCTCAAGGCTGGGCAGTCAAAAAGATGTGTTTTGTGTTTAGCCAGTGCGTTGCCATGGATCACAATTTATTTTGACTGCACCTATTGGAGATTAGTTTTGTTTGCGCTCGTTCCAAGGGGACAAGAGTTCTAGAAGCTAGTGAGTTTTAGGAAGACGAGAGTTCTAGAAGCTAGTGAGTTTTAGGAAGACGAGAGTTCTAGAAGCTAGTGAGTTTTAGGAAGACGAGAGTTCTAGAAGCTAGTGAGTTTTAGGAAGACGAGAGTTCTAGAAGCTAGTGAGTTTTAGGAAGACGAGAGTTCTAGAAGCTAGTGAGTTTTAGGAAGACGAGAGTTCTAGAAGCTAGTGAGTTTTAGGAAGACGAGAGTTCTAGAAGCTAGTGAGTTTTAGGAAGACGAGAGTTCTAGAAGCTAGTGAGTTTTAGGAAGACTAGAGTTCTAGAAGCTAGTGAGTTTTAGGAAGACGAGAGTTCTAGAAGCTAGTGAGTTTTAGGAAGACGAGTGTTCTAGAAGCTAGTGAGTTTTAGGAAGGATTCTATGGAAAGAAAAAGGACAAAAGATACTATTGTATATTATTATTTAGAAATACGTGTTTTTTTTCTTCTTTTTAATTGTTGACAGCCAGTAGACACCATGTTTATATTGGTGAAGGTGAAGCATTGTGGTTGATTATATTGGGAAATTAAGTTGTTTTCTGTTGGTGGTAAGCAAACTTGTCCAAAAGAAATGTAGGATATATTTATTGTCTTAAGGGGGAAGGTGATACAGGCTTTGGTTTTTCCATTTATGTTTTGAAGTTGGACTTTAGCACGTCTAGCTCGTTAGCCCGTCTAGCTCGTTAGCCCGTCTAGCTCGTTAGCACGTCTAGCTAACGTTAGCACGTCTAGCTCGTTAGCACGTCTAGCTAACGTTAGCACGTCTAGCTAACGTTAGCACGTCTAGCTAACGTTAGCACGTAGCTCGTTAGCACGTCTAGCTCGTTAGCACGTCTAGCTCGTTAGCACGTCTAGCTCGTTAGCACGTCTAGCACGTCTAGCTCGTTAGCACGTCTAGCTCGTTAGCACGTCTAGCTCGTTAGCACGTAGGACGCACTGATTGGTGCCACCTCGTTAGTCAGTATGTGTTACACCTGTGCTGGCTTGTCCATCTCGTTAGTGGGAAGGTATTTCACCTGAGCTGGTCCAGGTTCTATTTAAGAGTGTCTGGCCCAGTGCTCCAGTTGTCTTGATACATGTGGAGAGTCAACACCTTTAGTTGCTCCACCTTTTTGGTTTGCTTCCTGTCTTTAAGTTTGGTGTGGGTTTTTCTTTTGTTTCCCTCTTCTTGGGCAGATTTAGTGGGTCTCATGGTGGGTGTCTTTTAGGTCCCAGTTGTTGTTACTAGTCAACTTTCAGTGGACACTGAGAGCAAAACTGCATGATTATGATATTATAGTTTTATTGCATCAAATGGTTGTTTTATGCAACATAATAGAGGGTTCTTAGAACTATTGTGTCTGTGTGTTCTACTGAGGATGGGCCTCTGGGAGAAAACACTGACAGGATATTTACAATGTCTTTTGGGTGATAAAACCTAAAGAGACTGCATTCCAGAACATGAGTTAATGTTTCTGTTCTATATGGTACCAGGGAGAGATGACCCTAGGGCCAGACCCTGGTCTCTACACAAGAGTACTGTTTTTACAGCAGATACTGTCTGCTGAGAATTATAAGTATCTTTCATACAAATCTTAACCTTGTGACCCGTTCTATACATCTGTTGGTCATGTAGGTTGAAAGGGGTGTATCTTGGCTGTAAAATACCTTTGTACTTTTGTCTCGTGGCTCTCAACGAATCATCTGGGGGTGATTCATCTCTCAACAAATCATCTGGGGGTGATTCATCTCTCAACGAATCATCTGGTGGTGATTGTTCGACCAGCCATCATTATCGTAGGGCACCCAATTGATTCACTTTATATGTGTCTGTTGTATTGACCTGCTCCCTTATAAGTGAATAAAGATTTAGTTTAAGAATAACTCTGACTTGTGTGATTAAGTTTGTCATTTGATATTAACCACCACATTTGGCGATGGGGATGTGAATCTTGACTTGGTGACCGCTCCTGGTGACCTGGGTAAATGGTGCACGAGGGATCCCTCTAACTTGGGATCTCAGGGAAACCACACTGCGGGAACGGAGCAGATGGACCCACCTTTGATCTGAGAGGCAGCGAGCTGAGTGGATACCACATCTCAAACGTAGTTTTAAAAAAAGAAAGAGGTGAGCGAAACACGCAAAGTGGAGTTTTCAGAAAAGCCTCGTAGGCTCTGAGTGTGTATTCCTGTGTGGAGGTGTAAACAGGGCCCGGTCAGGAGGCTTTGAGGCTGAGTCAGGTATCTGTGTGAACTGGATGAAAACTATAATCTGTGTTTACTAGTTAAGACCATTTATGATATAGTATAAGATAGTAAGGTGCACCTGTAATTGTTTTAAACCTGTAATTGTTTTAAACCTGGACCCCATTTTAGAAGTATTGAAAGATGTAAATGTATGTGTTGCATTATCCTAGGAACTAACCATGACATAGAAATGTGAAAATATTCCTGCAGGTTAAAATATTGTTGAAAAACAACTAATTGATTTGCTATGTTTGAGAATAGCATTGTGTGACTGTGATATGAAAGTTGTGTGACTGTGATATGAGAGTTGTGTGACTGTGATATGAGAGTTGTGTGACTGTGATATGAGAGTATGTTTGGAGAGCTGCTTCGTAGCTGTGGAGAGTCCTTGAAAAAGCAAATGGAATGGTTGTCGTGACTACCTGAGTATTTCTTACGTTTTAAATGGATTCTGTGAATATATGAAAATTTGATGAATTATATGTGTGTATAATCGATTACTAGAGATTTGATGAAGTAATACTGGGAATATAATTAGATACAATTTAAACAACCCATATGTAGACGAACGTAGGTTTTGAGTTGGTATCTTTAATGGATAATTTGATAAAGATGCGTTTTAAGCATTATTAAACAGTCTACAAAGTCTGGGCAGTTGTCTCAGAAACTGATGGGAGTGTGTCCACTTTAGTGGAAGTTACCCTAACGATGAAACTATAAAATGCTTTTTGGACTTTCTCCATCCGGGTACTATATTTGAAAGAAAACTGCCCTTAAGGTCTGATGCCCCTACAAGCGACTTCCCCTACAAACCAATGACTCCCTTTGAAAACGGGCGATGCGGCATCAGAAACATTTATTATAGTGTAAAAATGTACTACAAAGTGTAGCTAAACAGAATAACTTTGGTCACACCCACTCAGCACATGACGTCCAAGGACGTCGAATTATGGTCGATATCAGGTCTGTCTGTTGTGGCCGCTATTTCACCCATAAATAGTAATCCCAAATTGGGCTGTGTATAACTATGTAAATGTCTCTCGGACAAGGTGACTTTTATCAATATACACTCTAAAAAGTAAAGGTTCCTGGAGTATCCTTTAGGGGTTCTAAAAATTGGAACTGTGGGGGAACCCCTAAAAGTTATTTGAAGAACCTTTTGGGGGAACCCCTATAAGTTATTTGAAGAACCTTTTGTGGGAACCCCTATAAGTTCTTTGAAGAACCCCTTATCATGGTTCCTCAAAGAACCTTTTGGGGTTCATTTTTTAACTCCCTGTCCACCCTCCCTCCATTATAAAAACATTTTAATAATAACAATTTTCACAATATTGATTTAAATAATTCATTGTTTATTTAGTGGCACGACAAATGTGAATTAATATTTACAAAACAATTTACCAAACAAAACACATTACAAAATTGCAACATTTCTGCAGACATGTCATACCATAATAAATAATACATTTACTTTGTATAGTGATTTCCATGACATTTAAAAACAAATAATAATAATGATGATGTACAATAGAAACAACATTAAAAATGAATCACAGGTAAACTAACAACATTGTAGACTTGATGCTAAATACAGATTTTTCAGCTTTAGTGTGTATATCGTATCCACTTAGTTATGTTAGGAAGTTTTCCATCTTTATGACCATCCCTGGTAACTTCACCCCAACTTCTCTGATCTCCAGAACACAGTCACTTAACAACATAAGTGTTTTTCTGACATTTTGGGGAAATTTAAGGGAAATTAAAAAATACAGCAGTAGCAGAGCCCCAAGTCCCATGGGGACGTCCTCGAGGGCCTGGATGTTCTCCCCATCAAAGGCCAGCAGGATTTCACTCTCATGATGAAATGGATTTCCACCGATGTGCAGTAAAGGAGTGAAGAGCGGTGAAATCTGTGTCAACAAAAGTAAGAAAAGATTAATATACATACAATTAACATAACAAATGTTCAGCTGTAGTTTTATATAAGCATGCACACCTATGTTTATGAAGAAACAGATGATTGGTGCATAGACATACCTTGTCATGGACATAAAGGCCACTCGGGTCCTCATTGAAGAGGTAGTGCAAGAGCAGAATCACTGCTGTGCTCTCCAGTCCTAGTAAAGTAAAGTAATGATCTTACTACACTTGCTAATTTCATTACAAAATACATTAGAGAAAAGGGAAGGAATAAGAGCAAATCCCTCTTCTGTATTGTCCTTCAGGGACTGTCAAAATAGCAGGATGATGTCCTCACCCCTGCCTCGCCTCTCTACCTCTGATAGTCCTTGAATTATCTTTTTGTCTATATCCATTCCATGGACATGATTCATTTCTGAGAAGATCTGAAAAGATCATTTGCACACATTTGTATGCTAATAGATTTCAGTTTGTATTGACTGCTAGGTAGGTTAAATGTACACTTCAAATGCAGCTGTCCTACAACATATCTGTACCTTCTTCTTGATCCCAATTGCATTGTGTCCATGTTCTGTCCTATAAGTTTCAAAGGAAGAAAAAATGTGTCAAAGAATAGTCTTTCAAGCATTAAAAAAAGATATATATATTAAATAAATATTGAAAGATAAATGACATCGACATACAATTGAATGTAAAATAGAATAACATATTGGAGAAAGCACTAGCCAATACAGTACTGCTATACAGTAACAGTACTGCCATACAGGCCTAATATCACATTTCAAGATATCTTTGTACACAAATTGTTCAATATGTTATCAGGCTGACTTGAAAGATTATACGCAACATTTTGCAATACTGTGTTTGGATTCCGAAGGGCATTTATACAAAAGAGGTAGTCTAGACACTGTATTAATACCATTATGCATTTGAATCCCATCAACAGCTACCATCTAAGATATTAATTTCCCTCCACAAGGGGGTGGACATGTAACGTTTCCAAAATGGGATAGTATTGTACATGTAATGTTTCCAAAATGGGATAGTATTGTACATGTAACGTTTCCAAAATGGGATAGTATTGTACATGTAACGTTTCCTAAATGGAATAGTATTGTTCATGTAACGTTTCCAAAATGGGATAGTATTGTACATGTAACGTTTCCTAAATGGGATAGTATTGTACATGTAACGTTTCCAAAATGGGATAGTATTGTACATGTAACGTTTCCTAAATGGGATAGTATTGTACATGTAACGTTTCCAAAATGGGATAGTATTGTACATGTAACGTTTCCTAAATGGGATAGTATTGTACATGTAATGTTTCCAAAATGGGATAGTATTGTACATGTAACGTTTCCAAAATGGGATAGTATTGTACATGTAACGTTTCCAAAATGGGATAGTATTGTACATGTAACGTTATGCCCCCTTGTGAGTTAATAGTATTGCATGCTGTAGCAGGCTATATAAAGAGGAAGACCTCCATTGATGATTCAGTTTGTTGTAACATCTCGTCTGGACAGGTCACCGTCCTTAGTTAGTTAGTTAGTTAGTTAGTTAGTTAACGAATCTAACGTTAGCTAGTTCATTATCACAAAAGTGAGAACTGCTCTAGATTTTAGATTTTCACAATGTATTCTGAAAGTGAATGGGGGAAAACTCAGGGGAGTAACCTCCATTTCCAGGTTGATGATGAGTTCATTTCACACTACTCACAAACAACATGGCTTTACACTCATTAATTTTTCTGACATTTTGGGGAAATTGAAGGGAAAATAAAAATACAGTCGTAGCAGAGCCCCAAGTCCCACGGGGACGTCCTCGAGGGCCTGGATGTTCTCCCCATCAAAGGCCAGCGGGATTTCACTCTCATGGTGAAATGGATTTCCACCGATGTGCAGTAAAGGAGTGAAGAGCGGTGAAATCTGTGTCAACAAAAGTAAGAAAAGATTAATACACATACAATTAACAAAGAACAGAACAAATGTTCAGCTGTAGTTTTATATAAGCATGCACACCTATGTTTATGAAGAAACAGATTATTTGTGCATAGGCATACCTTGTCACGGACATAAAGGCCACTCGGTTCTTCAGGGCAAGAGCAGAATCGCTGCTGTGGTCTCCAGTCCTAGTAAAGTAAAGCAATGATCTTACTAATTATATGACAAAATACATTAGAGAAAGGGAAGGAATAAGAGCTGTTGTTGGCTTTATGGAAACGATATACAATATTTGGGAAAGAATATAGTTGAGGAAATAATCCAAACCTAGTTGTGCCTAGTTAGGACATAACGTTAACTAGCTAGCTAACGGTACTGTACTGTAGCTCATACAACGCCGACGGTCAAACCCGGCTTTCTAATATTTACGTTCATTAACTATAGTAACGTTATGGAAGATATTCACAGAAAACCATCATTGTCTTCGTTATTCATTATTAGTATGTTATATTATTATAATAAATGATTTTGAGACATATTCAGAGCCAAACATCATCAACTTAACCTTTTTAACTGTTGTCGCATCCAAACTTGTCACCATCGTTTTCAGTTGTAATTGCGAAGTTCCCGGAAGAAGTCCAGCAACAACGGAGGTTCCTCGATGAACCCACCTTCTAACAAGTTCTTTGAAGAACCTTTTGGGGCTGATTTTCATTGACCAAGAACCCTACGGTTCTTATGGGATCTGAGAACAACTCCAGTTGAACCCTTCATTTTTAGAGTGTAGTCGGCTCTATTTACTCTCAGATTCAAACATGATGATTAGCATCACCGATCAAGTCAGCTGCTGCTGCTCCAATACAGTATGAGGTGAGACGGTGAACTGATGTTGAACTGGGCAGTCAGCTGCTGCTGCTCCAATACAGTATGAGGTGAGAAGGTGAACTGATGTTGAACAGGGCAGTCAGCTGCTGCTGCTCCAATACAGTATGAGGTGAGACGGTGAACTGACGTTGAACAGGGCAGTCAGCTGCTGCTGCTCCAATAAAGTATGAGGTGAGACGGTGAACTGACGTTGAACCGGGCAGTCAGCTGCTGCTGCTCCAATACAGTATGAGGTGAGACGGTGAACTGATGTTGAACCGGGCAGTCAGCTGCTGCTGCTCCAATACAGTATGAGGTGAGACGGTGAACTGATGTTGAACCGGGCAGTCAGCTGCTGCTGCTCCAATACAGTATGAGGTGAGACGGTGAACTGATGTTGAACCGGGCAGTCAGCTGCTGCTGCTCCAATACAGTATGAGGTGAGACGGTGAACTGATGTTGAACCGGGCAGTCAGCTGCTGCTGCTCCAATACAGTATGAGGTGAGACAGTGAGCTGGGCAGTCAGCTGCTGCTGCTCCAATACAGTATGAGGTGAGACGGTGAACTGATATTGAACCGGGCAGTCAGCTGCTGCTGCTCCAATACAGTATGAGGTGAGACGGTGAAATGGGCAGTCAGCTGCTGCTGCTCCAATACAGTATGAGGTGAGACGGTGAACTGATGTTGAACCGGGCAGTCAGCTGCTGCTGCTCCAATACAGTATGAGGTGAGACGGTGAACTGATGTTGAACCGGGCAGTCAGCTGCTGCTGCTCCAATACAGTATGAGGTGAGACGGTGAACTGACGTTGAACCGGGCAGTCAGCTGCTGCTGCTCCAATACAGTATGAGGTGAGACGGTGAACTGATGTTGAACTGGGCAGTCAGCTGCTGCTGCTCCAATACAGTATGAGGTGAGACGGTGAACTGATGTTGAACTTGGCAGTCAGCTGCTGCTGCTCCAATACAGTATGAGGTGAGACGGTGAACTGACGTTGAACCGGGCAGTCAGCTGCTGCTGCTCCAATACAGTATGAGGTGAGACGGTGAACTGATGTTGAACCGGGCAGTCAGCTGCTGCTGCTCCAATACAGTATGAGGTGAGACGGTGAACTGATGTTGAACCGGGCAGTCAGCTGCTGCTGCTCCAATACAGTATGAGGTGAGACGGTGAACTGATGTTGAACCGGGCAGTCAGCTGCTGCTGCTCCAATACAGTATGAGGTGAGACGGTGAACTGATGTTGAACCGGGCAGTCAGCTGCTGCTGCTCCAATACAGTATGAGGTGAAACGGTGAACTGATGTTGAACCGGGCAGTCAGCTGCTGCTGCTCCAATACAGTATGAGGTGAGACGGTGAGCTGGGCAGTCAGCTGCTGCTGCTCCAATACAGTATGAGGTGAGACGGTGAACTGATATTGAACCGGGCAGTCAGCTGCTGCTGCTCCAATACAGTATGAGGTGAGACGGTGAAATGGGCAGTCAGCTGCTGCTGCTCCAATACAGTATGAGGTGAGACGGTGAACTGATGTTGAACCGGGCAGTCAGCTGCTGCTGCTCCAATACAGTATGAGGTGAGACGGTGAACTGATGTTGAACTGGGCAGTCAGCTGCTGCTGCTCCAATACAGTATGAGGTGAGACGGTGAACTGATGTTGAACTGGGCAGTCAGCTGCTGCTGCTCCAATACAGTATGAGGTGAGACGGTGAACTGATGTTGAACCGGGCAGTCAGCTGCTGCTGCTCCAATACAGTATGAGGTGAGACAGTGAACTGATGTTGAATCATAATGATTAAGTTCATTAAAATGAATTACTGAAACTATTAAAAAATAGCATTTGTCATATTAAATATATTACTCTATTGTTATCAGATAGAAACATGATGGAATATTGTACATCATATTAAATATATTACTCTATTGTTATCATATAGAAACATCATGGAATATTGAACATCATATTAAATATATTACTGTATTGTTATCATATAGAAACATCATGGAATATTGTACATCATATTAAATATATTACTGTATTGTTATCATATAGAAACATCATGGAATATTGTACATCATATTAGCATCAACATACATTATTGTTTCATTCAATTTCACATAAATAAGGATATTTCATATTTTCAAGTTCAAAAGTCAGAACTCATCACCTGCTATGTAAAAGAGACAGAAGAATGTATGATGGTCAATGCTATCTGGGATCCTTGGGACATACCTACCCTAAACCCTAACCTTAACCCCTAACCTTAACCATTTTAAATGCCAACTTCAATGGGCTAGGGACATCCCAAGGATGTATCTCTACCTGAAAATACATGATCTAAGTGATTTATAGATGGTATTCAGCAGTCATAAAGCCTTATTTACTTTAATGAACTACTAAAATTGTGATTTTGTCAGACAGCAAAGACAGCAGCTCTACACTTCATTGACTGACTGATCCATTCATCCTTCCATCCCTCCTCAGCCTTCCTCTCCTCTGAAGACCCAGTGAGGGTGGAGCTCAGACAGAGAGCTGTTGAGGGACTGGTTAGGAAGAACACTTCTACAGCCAGAGAGGTGAGAGGTCACACATGGTTTAGATGGTAAATATTTATGTCCCCTTAGTGGTTCATCACGTCAGCAAAAGGGAATATGTTCCATCATTTATGTTTATTTACATTAGTGCAAATTGTCCACTGATATTGGTGTAATTTCTCACCCCTTTTGGCTGTATGAAAGTTAATTTCCCCTCAGGCACACGTTTGTTCTTTGATATTATGAAGGTAATTTGTGTCAAATGTACTTTTACCCACTCATTCACCCCATCTCTTTACATTGCTGATGCATATTTGGTGGCCTGACTGCATCCAGACTATGTCAAAGGCCCATCCTGGTAGATCTGAACCTAAAGCAGCTTGGAGTGATCAGAAGTCACATTTAGGTGCCAGGTGTAACTGAAGCCATAGATGCTCCATATCCATTACTTTGAGTGTTTTATATAATATGACTAAATGTGTTGCAGGGGCAGTCAATAAATGGAACAGCAAGGCCACAGAACATGACACAAGCAGAGCTGTGGGAGACCACCTCAAGCCCCTGGTAGAGCCGGGGGTGGTGTTTACCACTCCACCACGCCTTCAGCAGGCTGGAAAAGTGGGATTGATACTGTTTTTCATACTAAGAGGGACCAGGAGTCTGTTGATTGGTCAGTCATTGGGTTAATTTGTTGAAATCAAATCAAGCTTTATTTATACAGCACATTTCAGACATGGATGCAACACAATGGCTTCACAGGAAAAAAATAAATAAAATGAAAATAAACAGAAATATTTAGTACACAACAAACAGAAGATAAACAACTGAAAGACTAATGAACATTCTAAGGAAATGCCATTGATTAAAATATTAATTGGATGCAATATGTTTGTTTTTTAGGAGGGGCTCTGAAAGACACTATGGGGGTGTCCACTGGAAGTTGACTAGTAACAACAACTGGGACCTAAAAGACACCCACCATGAGACCCACTAAATCTGCCCAAGAAGAGGCAAACAAAAGAAAATCCCACACCAAACTTAAAGACAGGAAACAAACAAAAATGGTGGAGCAACTAAAGGTGTTGACTCTCCACATGTATCAAGACAACTGGAGCACTGGGCCAGATACTCTTAAATAGAACCTGGACCAGCTCAGGTGAAACACCTTCCCACTAACGAGATGGACAAGCCAGCACAGGTGTAACACATACTGACTAACGAGGTGACACCAATCAGTGCGTCCTACGTGCTAACGAGCTGTACGTGCTAACGAGCTAGACGTGCTAACGAGCTAGACGTGCTAACGAGCTACACGTGCTAACGAGCTAGACGTGCTAACGAACTAGACGTGCTGACGAGCTAGACGTGCTGACGAGCTAGACGTGCTAACGAGCTATACGACGAGCAAGACGACGTGCTGGCGTCCAACCTCAAAACATAAAATGGAAAAACCAAATCCTGTAACACCTTTCCCTTCAAGACAACAAATAAATCCTATATTTTTGTTGGACAAGTTTGCTCACCACCAACAGAAAACAACTTCCATTTCACATTATAATCAACTACAATGCTTCACCTTCAATATAAACATGGTGTCTACTGAGTGTCAACAATTAAAAACAAGAAAAAAACACGTATTTCTAAATAATAATATACAATAGAATCTTTTCTCCTTTTTCTTTCAATAGAATCCTAAAACTCACTAGCTTCTAGAACTCTCGTCTTCCTAAAACTCACTAGCTTCTAGAACTCTCGTCTTCCTAAAACTCACTAGCTTCTAGAACTCTCGTCTTCCTAAAACTTACTAGCTTCTAGAACTCTCATCCCCTTGGAACGAGCCCAAACAAAACTCATCTCCAATACGGAAAAACGTGCAGTCAAAATAAACTGTGATCCATGGCAACGCACTAGCTAAACGCAAAACATAAAACTGTTTGACTGCCCACCTTGAGACAATCAGAAACCAAGTTGTCCTCACCATGAACCCTGAGATTCTAAAAGCAGGGGAACAATGTCAATATAATTGTACCAAAAAAATTGTCAGTTGGTTTCATAAATAATTATCATTACTAAATGTTATATGAAATGTAAATATGAAATATTTGATTGCATAGTCTTATTTTCAACATCTTTTCAATGACATTTTGCTAGGTGGGATAGCCCCAATGTCAAAACACAGTTTTAACATGTCCAAATCTAAACATAAAATGTGCTATATACACAAACATCTGCCACAATAATCATATTACTTGTATTTTTTAAAACAAGAAGCTTATAAATTGCATAAGCACGAAAAACGCTGTTGTTTTGAAAGGTAGCAATAAATCACTGATATCGATCAGGGGGGAAAATCAGCTTGTACATGATGTTGAAACTAACACAACTAAAAAAACACATGGAAATGGGAGATATATTTTACCTCACTGGTTAGAGGACAACCTGCAGAAGACAGTCAGCTACATTTTGGAGTGATGCATTTAAATTTAGGGGTCACTGAACAAAGGAACACTTATTTGTCATAACTCATCGATATCATGTTGTAATCAATTGTGTGAGAGGAGGGAGATGAGGTTGCACGTCCTGTTGAAACTAACAGCTCAAAAATCACATGGAATCTGGGAATAATGTGTACATCACTGGTTAGAGGACAATTTGTAGAAAACAGACAGATACATTAAAATGTAAGTGTAACACAACTCTCTTTTTGTTAGTTACTTTTTATTAAATCTCAATTCAGAGCCTGGATTTTCCCCCTGAGGCTAATATCCATATCATGTTGAAATCAATAGAACAGGGGCAAACGTTTAGGGTTCTACATTGTGACATTAATTCATTGATATCATGAAACAACCCCTTCATGTATTTTCTGATGTTTGATCAGATGTCTTTTATCGGTGAATCTCTTGTCACACTGATCACAGCTATAAGATTTCTCTCCTGCGTGTGTTCTCTGGTGTAGAGTCAGAGAGCCAGATTGACCAAAACTCTTCCCACATTGACCACAGCTATAAGGTTTATCTCCTGTGTGTGTTCTCTGGTGTACAGTCAGAGAGCCAGATGTTATAAAACTCTTCCCACATTGATCACAGCTATAAGGTTTCTCTCCTGTGTGTATTCTCTGGTGTAGAGTCAGAGAGCCAGATGCAGCAAAACTCTTCCCACATTGACCACAGCTATAAGGTTTCTCTCCTGTGTGTATTCTCTGGTGTAGAGTCAGAGAGCTAGATGTAGTCAAACTCTTCCCACATTGATCACAGCTATAAGATTTCTCTCCTGTGTGTGTTCTCTGGTGTGATACCAGATAGACAGATCGACCAAAACTCTTCCCACATTGACCACAGCTATAAGGGGTCTCTCCTGTGTGTATTCTCTGGTGTAGAGTCAGAGAGGCAGATGTAGCAAAACTCCTCCCACATTGACCACAGCTATAAGGGGTCTCTCCTGTGTGTATTCTCTGGTGTTGAGTCAGAGGGCCAGATGTTGTAAAACTCTTCCCACATTGATCACAGCTATAAGATTTCTCTCCAGTGTGTGTTCTCTGGTGTAGTGTCAGATGGTAAGATGTAGTAAAACTCTTCCCACATTGATGACAGCTATAAGGTTTCTCTCCTGTGTGTGTTCTCTGGTGCACTGTCAGCTGTCCAGATTGACAAAAACGCTTCCCACATTGATCACAGCAATAAGGTTTCTCTCCTGTGTGTATTCTCTGGTGTAGTGTCAGATGGCCAGATGTAGTAAAACTCTTCCCACATTGATCACAGCTATAAGGTTTCTCTCCTGTGTGTATTCTCTGGTGCACTGTCAGCTTGCCAGATTGAACAAAACTTATCCCTAATTGATCACAGCTATAAGATTTCTCTCCTGTGTGGATTTTCTGATGAATTTTAATGCCTGATGAGGTGAATCTCTTCCCACAGTCAGAGCAGCAGTGAGTTCTCTTCCCTGTGGATCTCTGCAGGTGTTTCCTGAGGTGTTTTGATCTGGAGAGACTCTTCTCTGCCTCTTCAGCATCACGAGGTTGTTGAGGCTCCCCAGAGGATCCACGATAGTCACGTCTCTCTCCTGTGTGAACAACAAAGTCAGACAGATGATTAAAGGCCCACAACAGTAGAAATCCACTGTAAAAGGTGATGCCAACAGCGTAGCCATGATGTTGTTGTACAACAATTGACGTCTGTTATATCATGTTAAAATTGTTGGACAAATGTCTTAAAATGAGCAAGAATAGTCATATTTTGTCTTGTTTTCACATTAGTAGTGAAATCGATGATTGTAGGCTAGAAATAAGTTAAAGTTGCTGAAATCCTAAGCAGTGTGCCAGACGAAGTTTGGTCTCCAATATAGGCCCCTTTCTGTGTTTAATAAAATTGCGGCACGAGGGCGATGCACATGCAATTTGATTGCAGAAACACCTCCCTGCTAATAAGGAAACCGATAGTTATGGATGTAGTATATTTGGTAATGAGGAAACCACTAGTTATGGATGTAGTATATCTGGTAATGAGGAAACCACTAGTTATGGATGTAGTATATCTGCTAATGAGGAAACCACTAGTTATGGATGTAGTATATCTGCTAATGAGGAAACCACTAGTTATGGATGTAGTATATCTGCTAATGAGGAAACCACGAGTTATGGATGTAGTATATCTGCTAATGAGGAAACCACGAGTTATGGATGTAGTATATCTGCTAATGAGGAAACCACGAGTTATGGATGTAGTATATCTGGTAATGAGGAAACCACTAGTTATGGATGTAGTATATCTGGTAATGAGGAAACCACTAGTTATGGATGTAGTATATCTGGTAATGAGGAAACCACTAGTTAAGGATGTAGTATATCTGCTAATGAGGAAACCACGAGTTATGGATGTAGTATATCTGCTAATGAGGAAACCACGAGTTATGGATGTAGTATATCTGGTAATGAGGAAACCACTAGTTATGGATGTAGTATATCTGGTAATGAGGAAACCACTAGTTATGGATGTAGTATATCTGGTAATGAGGAAACCACTAGTTATGGATGTAGTATATCTGCTAATGAGGAAACAACTAGTTATGGATGTAGTATATCTGGTAATGAGGAAACCACAAGTTATGGATGTACTATATCTGCCTGGAGCAAAAATGGTGAGCAAAGATTTGAGTTTTTCACAATGTATTCTGAATGTGAATGGTGAGGGAAGTAACCTCCATTTCCAGGTTGCTTATGAGTACATTATGAGTACATTTCACACTACTTTGGATTATAATTGTAAGGCTCGTTTTAATGTTCTTCGCAAATCAACCGCTTTATACTTAAAAAACACTTCAAACAGTAAAATGCTCTTTGGCTAGCTTTTCCATCAGCCTGACAATGAGGGGTTGTACACTAAGTTTTTGCCAAATTGGCCCATAACTTCACCTAACAATAACATAGACCTACTGTAGTACCCAAACCTCACATATGTCGTGATGTTTGTCATGTGACTGGCATTCAGAAAATGATTTCCTGGATCAGCAAATGATAGTTGAACATGTGACTATTATTCACCTTTATCTAACCAGGCGGCCAGTTGAGAACAAGTTCTCATTTACAAATGCGACCTGGCCAAGATAAAGCAAAGCAGTGCGACACATAGTTAGAAATACTGGTGTGAGCAAGAAAAGTAAATAAAAACATGGGGATGAGGTAGGCAGTTGGATGGGCTATTTACAGATGGGCTGGGTACAGCTGCAGCGATCGGTAAGCTGCTCAGATAGCTGATGCTTAAAGTTAGTGAGGGAGATATAAGTCTCCAACTTCAGCGATTTTTGCAATTCGTTCCAGTCATTGGCAGTAGAGAACTGGAAGGAAATGCGGCCAATGTAGGTGTTGGCTTTGGGGATGACCAGTGAGATATACCTCCTGGAGCGCGTGCTGTGTGTGGGTGTTGCTATGGTGACCAGTGAGCTGAGTGAAGGCGGCCTAGCAAAGACTTATAGATGACCTGGAGCCAGTGGGTTTGGCGACGAATATGTAGCGAGGGCCAGCCGACGAGAGCATACAGGTCGCAGTGGTGGGTGGTATATGGGGCTTTGGTGACAAAACGGATGGCACTGTGATAGACTGCATCCAGTTTGATGAGTAGAGTGTTGCAGGCTATTTTGAAAATGACATCGCCGAAGTCAAGGATCGGTAGGATAGTCAGTTTTACGAGGGTGTTTGGCAGCGTGAGTGAAGGAGGCTTTGTTGCGAAATAGGAAGCCGGTTCTAGATTTAATTTTGGATTGGAAATGCTTAATATTAGTCTGGAAGGAGAGTTCAGTCTAACCAGATACCTAGGTATTTATAGTTGTCCACATATTCTAAGTCAGAACCGTCCAGAGTAGTGATGCTGGACGGGCGGGTGCGGGCAGCGATCGGTTGAAGAGCATACATTTAGTTTTACTAGCATTTAAGAGCAGTTGGAGGCCCCGGATGGAGTGTTGTATGGCATTGAAGCTCGTTTGGAGGTTTGTTAACACAGTGTCCAAAGAAGGGCCAGATGTATACAGGATTGTGTCGTCTGCATAGAAGTGGATCAAGGAATCACCCGCAGCAAGAGCAACATCTTTAGTATTTTCAGAGGTTAGAGTCGGTCCGAGAATTGAACCCTGTGGTACCCCCATAGAGACTGCCAGAGGTCCGGACAACAGGCCCTCCGATTTGACACACTGAACTCTGTCTGAGAAGTAGTTGGTGAACCAGGCGAGTCAGTCATTTGAGAAACCAAGGCTATTGAGTCTTCCAATAAGAATATGGTGATTGACAGAGTCGAAAGCCTTGGCCAGGTTGATGAAGACGGCTGCACAGTACTGTCTTTTATTGATGGTGGTTATGATATCGTTTAGTACAGCTCGGAAACCAGATTGCACAGCGGAGAAGGTACGGTGGGATTCAAAAAATGGTCAGTGACCTGTTTGTTAATAACTTGACTTTCGAATACTTTAGAAAGGCAGGGCAGGATGGATATAGGTCTGTTACAGTTTGGGTCTAGAGTGTCACCCCCTTTGAAAAGGGGGATGACCACGGAAGCGTTCCAATCTTTAGGAATCTTGGATGATACGAAAGAGAGGTTGAACAGACTAGTAATAGGGGTTGCCACAATGGCGGCGGATAATTTTAGAAAGAGAGGGTCCAGATTGTCAAGCCCAGCTGATTTGTACGGGTCCAGGTTTTGCAACTCTTTCAGAACATCAGCTATCTGGATTTGGGTGAAGGAGAAGCTGGGGAGGCTTGGGGGGGTGGGGAGCTGTTAGTGCAGTACGCCACAGGATATTTTTGTGCTGGTCGAGGGCAGTCAGGTCTGGAGTGAACCAAGGGCTTTATCTGTTCTTAGTTCTACATTTTTTGAAAAGGGGCATGCTTATTTAAGGTGGTGAGGAAATTATAATTACAGAACAACCAGGCATCCTCTACTGACGGGATGAGGTCAATATCCTTCCAGGAGACCCAGGCCAGGTCGATTAGAAAGGCCTGCTTGCAGAAGTGTTTTAGGGAGCGTTTGACAGTGATGAGGGGTGGTAGTTTGACCGCGGACCCATAATGGATGCAGGCAATGGGGCAGTGATCGCTGAGATCCTGAATGAAAACAGCAGAGGTGTATTTGGAGGGCAAGTTGGTAAGGATAATATCAGTGAGGGTGCCCATGTTTACGGATTTAGGGTTGTACCTGGTGGGTTCCTTGATAATTTGTGTGAGATTGAGGGCATCTAGCTTGGATTGTAGGACGGCCAGGGTGTTAAGCATATCCCAGTTTAGGTCACCTAACAGAATGAACTCTGAAGATAGATGGGGGGCAATCAATTCATATATGGGGTCCAGGGCACAGCTGGGAGCTGAGGGGGGGAGGGGGGGTCTGTAACAGGCGGCAATAGTGAGAGACATTTCTGGAGAGATACATTTTTTAAATTAGAAGCTCGAACTGTTTGGGCTTAGACCTGGAAAGTATGATAGAACTTTGCAGGCCATCTCTGCAGTAGATTGCGACTCTTCCCCCTTTGGCAGTTCTATCTTGACGGAAAATGTTGTAGTTGGGGATGGAAATTTCAGAATTTTTGGTGGCCTACCAAAGCCAGGATTCAGACACGGCAAAGACATCAAGGTTGGCGGAGTGTGCTAAAGCAGTGAGTAAAACAAACTTAGGGAGGAGGCTTCTGATGTTAACATGCATGAAACCAAGGCTTTTACGGTTACAGAAGTCAACAAATGAGAGCGCCTGGGGACACAGGGCCTGGGTTAACCTCTACATCACCCGAGGAACAGAGGAGTAGGATGAGGGTTTGGCTAAAGGCTATCAGAACTGGTCATCTAGTGCGTTGTGAACAGAGAATAAAAGGAGCAGATTTCTGGGGGTGGTAGGATAGATTCAAGGGATAACGTACAGACAGGGGTATGGTAGGGTGCGGGTACAGTGGAGGTAAACCTAGGCATTGAGTGACGATAAGAGAGGTTGCATCTCTGTAGGCACTAGTTATGCTAGGTGAGGTCACCGCATGTGGGGGAGGTGGGACAAAAGAGTTCTCTGAGGCATGCTGAGTGGGACTAGGGGCTCCGCAGTAAAATAAAACAATGATAACTACCCTAAACAACAGTATACAAGGCATATTGACATTAGAGAGACATAAAGCGAGGCATAAAGCAATCACAGGTGTTGATTGGGAGAGCTAGCAAAGACAACAACAGGTAAGACAACAACAGTTCATCAGCTAAGACAACAACAACTGGTAAAATGGCGATGCATGGGCAGAGAGGGTCAGTTAAATACACACAGGGCCTGAATTCGAGGCTGGGGCCGACAGATAAACAAAACAAACAAAATGGAGTACCGTGATTAATGAACAGTCCAGCAGGCATCAGCTATGTAGCCAAGTGATCATAGGGTCCAGTGAACAGGAATATATGAAACAGGGAAGCAGTTAGGTAGTCATTACTACGCTAGCCGGGAGATGCGCCTGGCTCGAGGTAAACTGGTGCTAACTTCGAGACAAGGGCATCACCGACGTCCGGCAAAGGCCGGTTGAAGAACATCAGACGGAATTACGTCGGCAGACCAGTCGTGATGGATCGGCGGGGCTCCGTGTCGACAAAGGGTCCAGGCCAATTGGCAAAAGAGGTATTGTAGCTGGAGTAATTTTGTTTGCTAGCCGGGAGATGCACCTGGCTTGAGGCTAACTGGTGCTAGCTTCGGGACAAGTGGGTTAGCCACTATAGCCACTCTGGTGCAAAGGTCCAGAGCTTACGGCAGGAATCCGGTGATGTAGTGGCTTCTAGTCCTCTTAGTGAAGAATCTGGGAGGCATCAGCTGTGTAGCTGAGTGATCATAGGGTCCACTGAGCAGGCCGGGAAATGGGCCTGGCTCAAGGCTAGCTTCGGGGCTGGGCCACTAGGTGGCAGCTAGCTAGCTGCGATTATCCGGTGTAATGGTCCAGAGCTTACGGCAGGAATATGGTGATGTAGTGGAGAAAAACAGTCCAATATGCTCAGGGTTGATATCGTGCTGTGCAGACTGGCAGGTATTATCCAGACTAAAAGCGGCTGGTGTCTGAGCTAAAAAGCTAAAGACCGCTAGCAGTGGCTAACAATGACTAAATAGTTAGTAGCTAATTAGCTGGTTAGCTTCTGATGGCTAGCTTCTGATGGAGGGTTCTAGCTATAAGGTCTAAAAAAAATAGCAGATCCGTATTACATTGGGTGAGGTGTGTTGCCGGAAGGTATATTTAATTGAAAAATTGAAAAAAAGATTGAAATATATTGCAATATATACAAAAAAAACATAACATTTACAATAAACACGTCTTAGTGCTACGCCATCTTGGATTACAAGATGACTCTCAGTTAAAAACCATAGGATTTAGCAAACTGAAATTATTTAGTATATCTGTGACAACGAAAACTGTTTTCCCTGCGTAACATGAGGAGCCACTAACTGATACATAGTTCGAGTACATTTCAGAATACAAAAAATAACTGTCGGACAGCAAGATCCCGTATTTAAGTTGAAGTTCATCACATGACAAGCGTAATGTTATGACTATAACTACTGTTCCCTGAAGGAAGGAAACTAGGTACAACATACAATCAAATCCACGCCTAGCTGGAAGCCCCGCCTTCCACAGGTGATGAGAGTGAGGCTTGGATTTATTCCTTAAATTTAATACCGCTCTTCACCGACCCAGGAAGGGGCGGGACCAAACAGGTGTTGTACCTCGTTTCCCTCCTTCAGGGAAGTGTAATTATAATCAAAGTTACACTCCCTTTCAGTCAGTCAACTTCGGTACAACATACTATGGGGAAATAAAATCATTCCCCAACTGACCCAAACGGATACTAAATGAAACGGCCCCTGGCAGACCACCCAGACCTGACCCCGCAAGATGCGTCAGTTGTCAAATTATTAATTGTATTTTGTTTGAAACACTCCTGTCAATGTTGAGTAAGGACGCACACCTTATTACCCATATAGAAGTAGGACTAGTCTACCTGTCCTGTGTGCAAATGTAGGCCTATAAATGTGCCCATTTGGGGATGTCAGATAGTATTTCTGATTGTCTTAACGCACCACCACTAATGAGCTGTGGAGCTTCTCAAAGTATTTGTTTCTTCATTTCCAAACACGTAAAAGTCTAATCAAAATCATTTGCCTATGACAATATTTCCTCAAAGTATTTTCGTAAAATATTTCCAGCTCTCGCCCTTTCGATAACCACTCAGCATAAAAAGGGAAAAATGTAATTCTCTGATCCTGTGGAAATGTCATAAAATACCTGATTACTTCTTATCCTTTGCACAAATAGCCTACAGCTGTGTCTGTCCAGAGCAGGAAACTGAGGGTGTAGAATATTTTATACAATGTTGCAAGCTTGCTATCCGAGTTTCACTGAACCAGTTGATAGTTTATATAATGTTTCAGGTTTGTTGTAGACAGGCCATGTGCAGCCAAAGTGATTTCTAGGAAATTTATTTTTATCACAATATTTTCTGCCAGGTCATGTTGACGACTGGCTCCCTCCCTCTAGTCAGGTTATAGTGATGACTGGCTCCCTCTAGTCAGGTTATAGTGACGACTGGCTCCCTCTAGACAGGTTATGTTGACGACTGGCTCCCTCTAGTCAGGTTATAGTGATGACTGGCTCCCTCTAGTCAGGTTATATTGACGACTGGCTCCCTCTAGTCAGGTTATATTGACGACTGGCTCCCTCTAATCAGGTTATGTTGACGACTGGCTCCCTCTAGTCAGGTTATAGTGACGACTGGCTCCCTCTAGTCAGGTTATAGTGACGACTGGCTCCCTCTAGTCAGGTTATAGTGACGACTGGCTCCCTCTAGTCAGGTTATAGTGACGACTGGCTCCCTCTAGTCAGGTTACGGTGACGACTGGCTCCCTCTAGTCAGGTTATAGTGACGACTGGCTCCCTCTAGTCAGGTTATAGTGACAACTGGCTCCCTCTAGTCAGGTTATAGTGACGACTGGCTCCCTCTAGTCAGGTTATAATGATGACTGGCTCACTCTGGTCAGGTCATGTTGATGACTGGCTCCCTCTAGTCAGGTTATAGTGACGACTGGCTCCCTCTAGTCAGGTTATATTGACGACTGGCTCCCTCCCTCTAGTCAGGTTATAGTGACGACTGGCTCCCTCTAGTCAGGTTATAGTGATGACTGGCTCCCTCTAGTCAGGTTATAGTGATGACTGGCTCCCTCTAGTCAGGTTATAGTGATGACTGGCTCCCTCTAGTCAGGTTATAGTGATGACTGGCTCCCTCTAGTCAGGTTATAGTGATGACTGGCTCCCTCTAGTCAGGTTATAGTGATGACTGGCTGGCTCCCTCTAGTCAGGTTATAGTAATGACTGGCTCCCTCTAGTCAGGTTATAGTGATGACTGGCTCCATCTAGTCAGGTTATAGTGATGACTGGCTCCCTCTAGTCAGGCTATAGTGATGACTGGCTCCCTCTAGTCAGGTTATAGTGATGACTGGCTCCCTCTAGTCAGGTTATAGTGATGACTGGCTCCCTCTAGTCAGGTTATAGTGATGACTGGCTCCCTCCCTCTAGTCAGGTTATAGTGATGACTGGCTCCCTCCCTCTAGTCAGGTTATAGTGATGACTGGCTCCCTCCCTCTAGTCAGGTTATAGTGATGACTGGCTCCCTCTAGTCAGGTTATAGTGATGACTGGCTCCCTCTAGGTCAGGTTATAGTGATGACCGGCTCCCTCTAGTCAGGTTATAGTGATGACTGGCTCCCTCCCTCTAGTCAGGTTATAGTGACGACTGGCTCCCTCTAGTCAGGTTATAGTGATGACTGGCTCCCTCTAGTCAGGTTATAGTGATGACTGGCTCCCTCTAGTCAGGTTATAGTTATGACTGGCTCCCTCTAGTCAGGTTATAGTGATGACTGGCTCCCTCTAGTCAGGTTATAGTGATGACTGGCTCCCTCTAGTCAAGTTATAGTGATGACTGGCTCCCTCTAGTCAGGTTATAGTAATGACTGGCTCCCTCTAGTCAGGTTATAGTGATGACTGGCTCCCTCTAGTCAGGTTATAGTGATGACTGGCTCCCTCTAGTCAGGCTATAGTGATGACTGGCTCCCTCTAGTCAGGTTATAGTGATGACTGGCTCCCTCTAGTCAGGTTATAGTGATGACTGGCTCCCTCCCTCTAGTCAGGTTATAGTGATGACTGGCTCCCTCCCTCTAGTCAGGTTATAGTGATGACTGGCTCCCTCCCTCTAGTCAGGTTATAGTGATGACTGGCTCCCTCCCTCTAGTCAGGTTATAGTGATGACTGGCTCCCTCTAGTCAGGTTATAGTGATGACTGGCTCCCTCTAGGTCAGGTTATAGTGATGACCGGCTCCCTCTAGTCAGGTTATAGTGATGACTGGCTCCCTCCCTCTAGTCAGGTTATAGTGATGACTGGCTCCCTCTAGTCAGGTTATAGTGACGACTGGCTCCCTCTAGTCAGGTTATAGTGACGACTGGCTCCCTCTAGTCAGGTTATGTTGACGACTGGCTCCCTCTAGTCAGGTTATAGTGATGACTGGCTCCCTCTAGTCAGGTTATATTGACGACTGGCTCCCTCTAGTCAGGTTATATTGACGACTGGCTCCCTCTAGTCAGGTCATGTTGATGACTGGCTCCCTCTAGTCAGGTTATAGTGACGACTGGCTCCCTCTAGACAGGTTATGTTGACGACTGGCTCCCTCTAGTCAGGTTATAGTGATGACTGGCTCCCTCTAGTCAGGTTATATTGACGACTGGCTCCCTCTAGTCAGGTTATATTGACGACTGGCTCCCTCTAGTCAGGTTATGTTGACGACTGGCTCCCTCTAGTCAGGTTATAGTGAGGACTGGCTCCCTCTAGTCAGGTTATAGTGACGACTGGCTCCCTCTAGTCAGGTTATAGTGATGACTGGCTCCCTCTAGTCAGGTTATAGTGACGACTGGCTCCCTCTAGTCAGGTTACGGTGACGACTGGCTCCCTCTAGTCAGGTTATAGTGACGACTGGCTCCCTCTAGTCAGGTTATAGTGACGACTGGCTCCCTCTAGTCAGGTTATAATGATGACTGGCTCACTCTAGTCAGGTCATGTTGATGACTGGCTCCCTCTAGTCAGGTTATAGTGACGACTGGCTCCCTCTAGTCAGGTTATATTGACGACTGGCTCCCTCCCTCTAGTCAGGTTATAGTGACGACTGGCTCCCTCTAGTCAGGTTATAGTGATGACTGGCTCCCTCTAGTCAGGTTATAGTGATGACTGGCTCCCTCTAGTCAGGTTATAGTGATGACTGGCTCCCTCTAGTCAGGTTATAGTGATGACTGGCTCCCTCTAGTCAGGTTATAGTGATGACTGGCTCCCTCTAGTCAGGTTATAGTGATGACTGGCTCCCTCTAGTCAGGTTATAGTGATGACTGGCTCCCTCTAGTCAGGTTATAGTGATGACTGGCTCCCTCTAGTCAGGTTATAGTGATGACTGGCTCCCTCTAGTCAGGTTATAGTGATGACTGGCTCCCTCTAGTCAGGTTATAGTGATGACTGGCTCCCTCTAGTCAGGCTATAGTGATGACTGGCTCCCTCTAGTCAGGTTATAGTGATGACTGGCTGGCTCCCTCTAGTCAGGTTATAGTGATGACTGGCTCCCTCCCTCTAGTCAGGTTATAGTGATGACTGGCTCCCTCCCTCTAGTCAGGTTATAGTGATGACTGGCTCCCTCCCTCTAGTCAGGTTATAGTGATGACTGGCTCCCTCCCTCTAGTCAGGTTATAGTGATGACTGGCTCCCTCCCTCTAGTCAGGTTATAGTGATGACTGGCTCCCTCCCTCTAGTCAGGTTATAGTGATGACTGGCTCCCTCTAGTCAGGTTATAGTGACGACTGGCTCCCTCTAGTCAGGTTATAGTGATGACTGGCTCCCTCCCTCTAGTCAGGTTATAGTGACGACTGGCTCCCTCTAGTCAGGTTATAGTGACGACTGGCTCCCTCTAGTCAGGTTATAGTGACGACTGGCTCCCTCTAGTCAGGTTATAATGATGACTGGCTCACTCTAGTCAGGTTATAATGATGACTGGCTCACTCTAGTCAGGTTATGTTGATGACTGGCTCCCTCTAGTCAGGTTATAGTGATGACTGGCTCCCTCCCTCTAGTCAGGTTATATTGATGACCGGCTCCCTCGGGTCAGGTTATAGTGATGACTGGCTCCCTCCGGTCAGGTTATAGTGATGACTGGCTCCCTCTGGTCAGGTTATAGTGATGACTGGCTCCCTCCCTCTAGTCAGGTTATAGTGATGACTGGCTCCCTCCCTCTAGTCAGGTTATAGTGATGACTGGCTCCCTCCCTCTAGTCAGGTTATATTGATGACCGGCTCCCTCGGGTCAGGTTATAGTGATGACTGGCTCCCTCTAGTCAGGTTATAGTGATGACTGGCTCCCTCTAGTCAGGTTATAGTGATGACTGGCTCCCTCTAGTCAGGTTATAGTGATGACTGGCTCCCTCTAGGTCAGGTTATAGTGATGACCGGCTCCCTCTAGTCAGGTTATAGTGATGACTGGCTCCCTCCCTCTAGTCAGGTTATAGTGATGACTGGCTCCCTCTAGTCAGGTTATAGTGACGACTGGCTCCCTCTAGTCAGGTTATAATGATGACTGGCTCACTCTAGTCAGGTTATAATGATGACTGGCTCACTCTAGTCAGGTTATAATGATGACTGGCTCACTCTAGTCAGGTTATAATGATGACTGGCTCACTCTAGTCAGGTTATGTTGATGACTGGCTCCCTCTAGTCAGGTTATAGTGATGACTGGCTCCCTCCCTCTAGTCAGGTTATAGTGATGACTGGTTCCCTCCCTCTAGTCAGGTTATAGTGATGACTGGCTCCCTCCCTCTAGTCAGGTTATATTGATGACCGGCTCCCTCGGGTCAGGTTATAGTGATGACTGGCTCCCTCCGGTCAGGTTATAGTGATGACTGGCTCCCTCTGGTCAGGTTATAGTGATGACTGGCTCCCTCTAGTCAGGTTATAGTGATGACTGGCTCCCTCCCTCTAGTCAGGTTATAGTGATGACTGGCTCCCTCCCTCTAGTCAGGTTATAGTGATGACTGGCTCCCTCCCTCTAGTCAGGTTATAGTGATGACTGGCTCCCTCCCTCTAGTCAGGTTATAGTGATGACTGGCTCCCTCCCTCTAGTCAGGTTATAGTGATGACTGGCTCCCTCCCTCTAGTCAGGTTATAGTGATGACTGGCTCCCTCTAGTCAGGTTATAGTGATGACTGGCTCCCTCTAGTCAGGTTATAGTGATGACTGGCTCCCTCTATTCAGGTTATAGTGATGACTGGCTCCCTCCCTCTAGTCAGGTTATAGTGACGACTGGCTCCCTCTAGTCAGGTTATAGTGATGACTGGCTCCCTCCGGTCAGGTTATAGTGATGACTGGCTCCCTCTAGTCAGGTTATAGTGATGACTGGCTCCCTCTAGTCAGGTTATAGTGATGACTGGCTCCCTCTAGTCAGGTTATAGTGATGACTGGCTCCCTCTAGTCAGGTTATATTGACGACTGGCTCCCTCTAGTCAGGCTATAGTGATGACTGGCTCCCTCTAGTCAGGCTATAGTGATGACTGGCTCCCTCTAGTCAGGTTATAGTGATGACTGGCTCCCTCTAGTCAGGTTATAGTGACGACTGGCTCCCTCTAGTCAGGTTATAGTGACGACTGGCTCCCTCTAGTCAGGTTATAGTGATGACTGGCTCCCTCTAGTCAGGTTATAGTGATGACTGGCTCCCTCTAGTCAGGTTATAGTGATGACTGGCTCCCTCTAGTCAGGTTATAGTGATGACTGGCTCCCTCTAGTCAGGTTATAGTGATGACTGGCTCCCTCTAGTCAGGTTATAGTGATGACTGGCTCCCTCTAGTCAGGTTATATTGATAACTGGCTCCCTCGTCATTTGTGTGTCATATTTATTTAATCAAACAGCGTGCTTAAAGCATCAGACAAGTTCAGTACATATAGATTTTATAAAAACACATGGGGCGAATGGTAGAAAGAACAGATGACTCTTGGTTGACCAAGATGTATTTTAGTTGGGGACAGCACTAGAACATGATTTTGGGGCTCCAGAGTGGCACAGCGGTCTGCATCTCAGTGCTTGAGGCGTCACTACAGACACCCTGGTTCAAATTCAGGCTGTATCAAAACCGGCTGTGATTGGGAGTCCCACAGGGCGGCGCACAACTGGCCCAGCGTCGTCCAGGGTAGGCAGTCATTGTAAATAAGAATTTGTTCTTAACTGACTTGCCTAGTTCAATAAAGGTTACGTTTAAATAAATTTAAAAAATTGTGTTTCATGACAAACCATTTTTTACAAATCCGTCAAGGCACCAACTTTGAGAAAGGTTTAAAACAAAGGTTTCAAACCAATTCATGAATGTAATTAAATCTAGGTATGTCTTGCCTTTAATGTAATGGCATGAAAAAAAATTGGCTGAATATTGGATGAATTCTAGAATATACTATATAGCCTAGAAACCTGGTTAAACTATCATTATGACGTCATGGATGAATTCTAGAATATACTATATAGCCTAGAAACCTGGTTAAACTATCATTATGACATCATGGATGAATTCTATAATATACTATATAGCCTAGAAACCTGGTTAAACTATCATTATGACATCATGGATGAATTCTAGAATATACTATATATCCTAGAAACCTGGTTAAACTATCATTATGACTTCATGGATGGCCAGTCCTTGTATTCATAGTGTAGTGAATTCAGGTGGTAGCCCTGAGCTGAACTCAAACCTGGGTCCAGTGACTGTCAAGCCAACACCTTATAACTGTTACGCCAAGATGTCTAAACTTCTTGAAGAGGTCGCTAGGTGTTGAGTTACGGTTTCTACAATAGCTTTCTCTATGAATTTGAGAGTGGTTACACTTCTTCCCCCATCCCTCAGCTGTTTCCCAAACCAAGCCTCCGGGCAGCCATTTTGTTGCTGTTTAAAAAAGCCACACAACCCAGCAATCTGCAGTTCAAACAATAACAAATCTGTCATTCCACCACTGTTTTGGTTATAAGATGATGATGGGGTTGGAGAAATGTAACTACAGACAGACCTATGGATGCAAGGACTGATCATCCATGATATCAACATTATAGTTTTAACCATGTTGAGGCTATACAGTGTTGATTTACATTGTTTCTAAACATTGGAGTATAAAAAGCTTATTTGGGGTTCTGATGGGGTACAACAGTTGAACTAAGCTCATGAGGCATGTGTTACATTCTTCAAGAATCAATGGCTATAAATAAATAATTTAAAAGTCCAAATATGGATGTAGCTATTGCAGATTTCCCCTTTAACACCAAACATCAGTTCAACAACTGCAGAGTTTGTGCCTCTGTATTTAAGACAGTACTTACTAGTGTTAATCAGGGAACGGTTTCTCAAACCCATCTTATGGCTAAGTTCACCGTTAGAACCATTGGACGCCTTAAGATGCGTTTGGGAAACCGGGACCAGATGTCCAGTTTCCTCCTCTTTCGATGTGACAGTGATCTCCTCCTCCTCCTCTTTCACTCCATAAACTGCATCCTCCTCTTGCTCTTCCGCCTCTCCTTTAACTGTAACATCCTCCTCCTCTTTCACTCTGAAAGCATCTTTTTCTTCTTTCACAGTAACGGCCTCACCCTCTACTTCTTGTTTTACTGTGACATCCTCCTCCTCTTTCACTCTGAACGCGTCTTTTTCTTCTTTCACAGTAACGGCCTCACCCTCTACTTCTTGTTTTACTGTAACATCCTCCTCCTCTTTCACTCTGAACGCATATTTTTCTTCTTTCACAGTAACGGCCTCACCCTCTACTTCTTGTTTTACTGTGACATCCTCCTCCTCTTTCACTCTGAACGCGTCTTTTTCTTCTTTCACAGTAACGGCCTCACCCTCTACTTCTTGTTTTACTGTGATGTCCTCCTCTTCTTTAGCAGGAGGAGAGTAGCTCAGTGACCGCATGGTCGGGATGTTAGCTAGCTAGGCTAATGCTAACTCAACCAGCCCGCTAGCTGACTAATAACAACAACACCGTAAATATGAAATAAAATCGGATAACTAACTAGACGACAGAAGTGGGTTTAAAACACAGTTGCTAATATACACTAAAGCGTCTAAAGAGCTTTATCGGTTCGGCTATTTTGTCTAGCAAGCTACCGTGGTGTCCGACTAACTGTTGCTGCTGTTGAAAGAAGAGTTCCGTCCACTAGATTATACGTCACACCAACAGCATTGCGTTAAATTACCTTAAATTCCCAGACCGCCATCTGCTGCATGGAGTGGGTAACGCAGTTGAGTAAAATGTTTATTTTGTCAGACAAAAAGTTAAAGGGTAGGAATCATTGACATCGCTGGTCCTAAAATATTCATTAGCCTAAATATTCATTAGCCCCCCTTAAATAAATCAATATCAGTCAATATATTTTTTCTGTGATTTATGTTTTTTCGTCAACTTTTCCATTGCATCTTAAACTTCTTACCGGGCGGCACTAGGACCAGGGGAGGCTGCTGCTGCACTAGTGACTGTTAGACTTTCTTCAGCAATACTAGGAGAGAGGGGTACCCCTACACAGAACTGAACTGGATCAAAGATGGAGGACAGAAATACTAGGAGAGAGGGGTACCCCTACACAGAACTGAACTGGATCAAAGATGGAGGACAGAAATACTAGGAGAGAGGGGTACCCCTACACAGAACTGAACTGGATCAAAGATGGAGGACAGAAATACTAGGAGAGAGGGGTACCCCTACACAGAACTGATCTGGATCAAAGATGGCGGACAGAAATACTAGGATGGAAGCAAATGTAAGGGATTATAACGAATCATGCAGAAACATGTACAGTTGACAGGAATGTTAGTTAATGTAGAGACAAACGATTATGCATTTTTTATCATGAAGTTGATTTACGAAAATCGCGATTTAGCCAGCTAGCTGACTAGCTAACATTAACATTAACCAGCTAGCTGACTAGCTAACATTAACGAGCTAGCTGACTAGCTAACATTAACCAACTAACTGACTAACATTAGCCAGCTAGCTAACTAACTAACATTAACCAGCTAGCTGACTAGCTAACATTAGCCAGCTAGCTGACTAGCTAACAGTAACCAGCTAGCTGACTAGCTAACATTAGCCAGCTAGCTGACTAGCTAACATTAGCCAGCTAACTGGCTAGCTTTATGGGTGTTGTGACATGAGTATGAAATTGTCATTCTGGTTGTTTTAGGGACTCCTGAAACAACCAGCAAACCAGGCTGTCGTTTTGTGAAACAGTGGATGTATAGAATCTAGCCAGCTAAAGAATTTACTGCAAATTGAATGTACAATTGTGTAAGCTTGACTTGCTTATATTTGCCATGCAGATAGATGAAATAACGTAGCTAACTATGTTCTTGCTTATTGTGCAGTGGATGATTAAAATACCTGTATGCCTATGGATGTGTAGCTAGCTATCTAGCCGATCTGAGTATGGACCCAAACGTTTGGTATACATATTAGTTCAGAACTTATGAACCTCAGCTATCATAGCCAGTTGTATCAACTTCAAAACAGCCTGAATGACATTAATGAAGCCTATGGATTGAGTAGAATATAATATCATGTTGTGCCAAGGATGCAAGTCGTATATACATGTAGTTATTACCATGCATGAGATCCCCACATTGTAGCCTGTACATTTAATATATTCACTGATCATGTACTCTACCTTGGCAAATAAAGGTGCAGTTTAGGTATGAATGTCTGAGATTATTTTTCAGTCATATCCAATACCAGGAGTATCAAATTCCAGTCTTTGAATGACGCTGTGTCTGCATGTATGGATTACAATTATATACTTCAACAGTGTTTACCAATCTTGGTCCTGGGACATCAATGGTTACACATTGTAACTAATAGACTAGAAACAGGATTTAACTAGTTAATTCATATATACAGAAATATAATGTTAAAAACAAAACACTACACTTCCTATGCATCATGTAAATACTCTAACACTGGTTCATCTCAATATCTAATGTCCTTCATCTGCATTGATCTGATAAACACAGGATAGGTGGTGTATTTCATCAAATTACACTTCATTTCAACCAGTAGAGAATGTGAAACGCTTTATTGAAAAGCTCATTAACCAAGTGTTATAAATACAAGTTTAATCTATCCTTCAATGCACATCTGTTGTGCATTATAAAAACAGAGGAAGAAAGAGGAGGTGGTGAGAGAGGTGTAAAAGACAGAAAGGGAAAGAGGTAAGCACATAGGAGCAGGGAAGGCAGCACATGATTAATGAATCACAGTGCTACCTAAATATTCTCTCAGTACATAACAGTGTAGGTTCCGTCCCTCTCTTCGCCCCAACCTGGGCTCGAACCAGGGACCCTTGCACACATCAAGAACTGACACCCACCGAAGCATCGTTACCCATCGCGCCACAAAAGCCACGGCCCTTGCAACGCAAGGGGAAACCCTACTTCAAGTCTCAGAGCGAGTGACGTCACTGATTGAAACGCTATTAGCGTGCACCACCGCTAACTAACTAGCCATTTCACATCGGTTACACAGGGAAGGCAGCACATGATTAATGAATCACAGTGCTACATAAATATTCTCTCAGTTCATCACAATTACAAAGTCTCATGTCGGCCCAAAAAGTTCTTAAAAGCAGGTGAGGTGGCGATGATGGGACTGGGGGTTGGCATCCTCTCACATAAAAACACATCTGCAGACGAGAGACAGATGGAGAGAGAGCATGTTTAAACCTTGTGTTTTTATTTTTTATTCTGACATTGTTAGTCATCAATCAGGAGGTGAAATGCAAAACTGACCTTGGATCATTAACTCTGGGACTACTGCATCTCTATCTGTATTTCAATGTAAAGCATCTCTTTAATAATACTTCCTGTATAATATAAACTGACCTGGGATCATTAACTCTGGGACTACTGCATCTCTATCTGTATTTCAATGTAAAGCATCTCTTCAACAATACTTCCTGTTGACCTGACCAAGTGACCTCTTACCTCTGATCATGCTGTGCCCTCTATGTAGCCAGTTCAGATGCAGGAGGAGTTCACCGACACAGCTGATATAACCTAGAGGATTTAGGGAGAAGGGGAGAGAGGGATGAAGTGAAGGAGACTCTTATTGAGAAAATAAGGTAGTTAAAGCGACAGTGTTCAACAGGAATCTGTGTGGCCTCACCTGGTGTCCACACCACACTAAGTGGCTGCAGAGTACTTTATGCTGAAAAACATGAACGGACATACAAACAAGATAGTGTAGTTATAGAAATAACGAAGTGTCTTACTATTCTCCATGGTTGGCCCTCTTGTCTATTCTTTGAAGGTGGAAGGAGCCATAGTTTTACACCTGAACCTGCTTACTGCACAGCACAATCCATCAATCAGATTGATACATGAGTGTGAAGGTGTGGGTTATAGGGTGTCTAATTGTTCTACATTTTTTCAATATGGATGATTTAAAATAGCCTGTTTTGTTTTTGTACAGACATCACACCCTTACCTAAACAGCACCCTCACCTGAGAAGTAGAAATCAAAGGGAGAGAAACTTTGAATTGAATAACTGCAGTTGACATAGCTCAGTAAATGGAAGAATACTCTTATTGCAATGTGAATGGCTCTTAAAAGAGCCTTTGGTTGTGCATAGTGTAGTCTATGGTGTTGCCAGGGAACAGCACCCTCTTTGAAGAAGTAGGAGGTGAAGATCTCCTGCACACGGATTGCCTCTCTTGCTGCGTTGTTGGACCCCATCCTTGAAACATCCTGCAGAGCAGCAGACTCCTCCTCTGGCACATGGCGGCGAGCTGCAGATCCCCTCCTGGTCCTCGTGTCCATCCTCATGAAGTTACACAGGACACAGGTAGCCTTCACACACCTGAATTCCTCCAGGACGCAGTCCCAGATGACACTGGTCACCCAACCTTACAGTGCCCTACATAATAACTGTAGGCAATCGTTTTGAAGGAATCTCCAGTTACAGGGTCTCTGTAGGAATATGGAAGACAATGTAATTATTAGACTGTTACATCACCAGGTCATTGTGGATTACTAAAGTATAATATCCCTAATAACAAATCATGATAACATTGGATTGATAGATGCATGGGCACACATATGTACATGTGTAGCATGTGACAATAACAGGATCATATCAAGGACGGCATCACAAATGAATACATAAATACCACTTGAAGCTTGATGATGAGTTGATCATTTGAATCAGCTGTGCAGTGTGAAGGCAAAAACAACAATGTGCCCCTCTGAGTCCCCAGGACTGAGAACCACTGCTCTTCATTGGGACCTCTTCATATGTAGACTGGCTTTCATAGAGCTCTTTATCTGAGGACAGAAAACCTCACAAGAAACAGACTTCATTATAGTCAAATTACACCACACTGAATATTATGTTACTATTATCTCCGTCCTCACTTCTAGGGACAGGAACTACACAAAAGTACCTGCCCTATCCAGAATAGCCTCTTCTCTCACTGACAGCTGGGGCTGCTATCCTTTCACCCTCCTCCATGGCTGTTAGCTATCTACCTACAAATGCATTTGGAGTTTGTTTTTTACAGTGATTAATACATCAAGATAGCTAATATGAAGTTAGGTAGATGGTGATATTTCATTCACTTAGCTAGCTATCTATCTATACAGTATTTGAAGTTGGCTAGATAGCTAGCTCATTTAGCAGCTCATTTGAGTTAGCCTGCACTGTAGCTAGTTAGCTAATAATACATCGGTTATTTTTTTCACATTTTCATAATATATTTACTTACTTACTTGAATACGTTCTCCCAGCCATGTGGACAACTGGAAACAAGGCAGCAAAGTTTGTTTGTCATCAGATAGTTTTAGAGGATATTACTATTGAACTACAGAAAAACAACTGGCTTTTGTGGCTCTCTCCGGGTAACCAGGGCAATAAATCAGAAGAGTGACTGGGGGAGAGGTCTCCACACTCACACAATCCCCCACAGGTCTACTGTGAAACCTCACACCTTCACAATAGTGTTTGAGTCTATTACTCCAGAAAGTACACATGATTGGTCGCCCCCAGGTCCAGACAGTACCACCTGGAAAACTATCCATGTCCAATTTGAATACATGTGAGGCAGCTCCCAATGGGACCAATCAGATTATACTCAGTCCAATACCGTGTATCCACCTATAACCTATACTGATAAACTACAATTACATAGCTGTTACTGTGTAACTGCAATGTTGTTTTGACAGCTAAGCTAAAGTTATGTAATAACATAGTAACAAATGTCAGGTAGAGCTCCAGTTGTAGTAGAAAACCCTGGCATCTGGCAGCCGTCCCATTATACTCACTCGGGAGTCTGTAGGATAGGGGGAAAACAAAACGAGTGCGAGTCGAATCCCGCTGAGACCAGGGGAAAGAGGGTTGGACAGTGGGACCTGTTGTAGTGGGGCTGGTGGAGGCACTGAAAAACCTCCCCCTCTCTCCAAACGATCCATAGTCTGCAGCACACGATCCATGACAGTGCCCAGATGTTGCAACATGGTCATGTGCTGCTGAACGCGCTCCTGCTGACTCCATTCTTCAGGTGAGTGATTCTGTAACGGGTCCTGTGTGTAGCTGGTGTAGAGAGTCAGGCGCAGGACAGCAGATATGAGTAATCAACATACTTTTATTCAAAATGTCAAAAATACAAAGTAACAAATACACACACACCATGACAGACCGAAAATACAATAAACAAACACTCATAAAAAAATATGGGGAAACACAGGGTTAAATAATGAAACAGTAATTGTGGGAGAGAAATCAGGTGTGTAAAACAAAGACAAAACAAATGGAAAATTAAAAGTGGAACGGCGGTGGCTAGAAGGCCGGTGACGTCGACCGCAGAACGCCGCCCGAACAAGGAGAGGGACCGACTTTGGCGGAAGTCGTGACAATAGCTCACCAGCTGTGAGGTAAACACAAAAGTATTCAGTGGATACATTATTAAACATGATAAAAGTATTCATTAAGAAAACTTGAAACAATTGAACAAAATTCAATTTGTTCCACTCATTAATTGTATTAAAAGTTTGATATAGTAAGACTACAATATTCAACAATTTGGCCTACTTACTTCAAACCTCTACTGTTGATTCTAAGACAAAATGGCCAAGTTTTCAGCCACCGTCTGAAAACCTGAGCCATACTACTATATTTTGATAAAGGTTATAATCTATGAAACTATGACATTTAGATAAATCACTCAGCCGTTTGGATTTGATAGTCAGCTATTTTGTCATATGCACAGGTGAGTGTAAACGATGCATTATTAATCCCAATGTGAAATTAAATGATGTTTTATGTTGAACACTAGTAGATCTGACGTCACAAAAACGTTTTGTCAACTACAAATTAACACAACAACATCGAATTGACACGAGTTTTGCTATTAAAACGCTGATCTCTGAGGAAGATTGGGTGTAAATGACTCAACTCGGCCTTGTGTCATAACGGTTTCAAATTGCTATAAGATGATATAATAAATATTATAGTGATGGTGGTAGATAAGACAACGGGTTGATAGTTTTAGACCAATTAATAACGGAACAATCCACAGATAAAGTGTACTTGTAAGTTTCGCCTTCAACAACAAAATCAATGGCCTTTTTCAGAAAAAATGGTTTTTTTCCTCCTTGGTCAAGTCCACGGGACAGCCACCATTGCTTTTGTAATTGACAAAGTTCCTATCGGTTGCAGGATTCATTCTTCTGAAAACATCCGTTTTCCAAATTAAATCAATCAACTGTGTTCAAATAATCTGCAACGTTGTGACATTTATGCCAGTTGTGTAATTTGGATAACCTTGCCTAATGTCAGTCATCAATGAAGCTTCTTGTTGTTGTTTTACTGAAAGGTCAAATGAGAAGTATGGCGTAGTGTAGGTAGGCCTGACGTCTTCCATGATATATTGTGATACTTCAAAAAAATAAAAATACTCTACAGTATAAAAGCCATTAACAGTAAAATGAAGCAATCTTTCACAAAAAAAGAGGCTTCAACAACCCACAGAAAGACGCCCACGTTTATATATTGTTTTGATCTGTGATGCTGATAATATGCAGTTTGTTTTCCTGTCACGTCCTGACCAGCAGAGGGCGTAATTGTGTTAGTCTTGGTCAGGATGTGGCAGGGGGTTTGTGTTTGTTAAATGTTGTGTGGGTGATTGGACTTTTTTTTAAATTAAAAAACATGAGTATCCACATACCTGCTGCGCCTTGGTCCATTTCTGAAGACAGCTGTGACATTTCCATAGCAGTGGAGCCATATCACCTTATAGTCAGAAGAACATGGTTAAAACTATAATGTTTATCATGGATGGTCAGTGCTTGCATCCATAGGTCCGTCTATGAATTTGAGAGTAGTTACATTTCTCCAGCCCCATCATCATCTTATAACCAAACTAGTGGTGGAATGACAGATTTGTTATAGTATGAACTGCAGATTGGTTGATCGATGTGTGGCTATTTTATATGGGTAACCTAGGATTTAAAAAGCAAAAAATTGTCAGCCCTGAGACTTTGTTTGGTAAACAGCTGAGGGATGGGGGCTGGAGAAATGTAACCACTCTCACATTCATAGGGACCTCGTCAAGAAGTTCAGACATCTTGGCATTACAGTTATAAGGTGTTGGCTTGACAGTCGCTGGACCCAGGTTTGAGTTCAGCTCAGGACAACCCCCTGAATTCACTACACTATGAATACAAGGACTGGCCATCCATAAGGTCAAAATGATAGTTTTAACCAGATTAGTATATATCAATGTCGGGGCTATACAGTGCTTGTTTACAAACAGTGGCGTTATACGAGCTTATGTTTTGTTTCTGGTGGGGTAATACAGTTTAAACATTTGAGGCAGTTATAAGTTATATTCTTTAAGAATCAATGGTTATATAGTATATGGGTCTTTCTATAACTGCCTGTGTAGATTTCCTGTGGGGGTCAAATTGTTAGAGCTGTTGATAAGTCATTAGCTGTGTTAGAATACTCATACTAACCGTACTTTTGTTATGTTAATTGAGTATATAGTATGCTTATTGGTCATAGTATGATATAGTTCGTATGCCAAAAGTTAGTACGAAATGCACCAAAATATGACGTAAACACGCAGTACGTTAGGGCCCAGAATGCAGTTCTTCAGGAAATGGGCGTGATTTCACATTGTTTTCAGATTTGAAGAAAATGGCGGAAAATATGCAACGAGAGCCGATACAAATTCATTGTTTTAACTAATTATGACAAATGTTAAGAAAATGTTCAGCAATGTAATAAAGTAATGACTTTTCAAATAAGTTACTTTACACAATATTTTGGCTGACAATTTGTTAGCATGTTATTACAGCAGTAGGTTCCGGTATGTTAACTAGCTACCTAACGTTAGTTGGCTACTTATACATCAAACTTGCCAGTATATTAACTATATTCTATCTAACTCACTACCCAACGTTTATTGACTTGATTATTCCTGTCATTCTTAGCTTAGCTAAACGGTATAGTCGTAGTGCTTTCTCAATGGACATTCGGGTGCTTTCATAAATTCACTCTGACCATCTACTCTGATTTCAGAGCACTCTCGTCTGAGTACCAGAGAGCAGAATAATGAATTTACTAGCGCTCAACACCCGTTCAATATGTCCAGGTGTCAGTAAACGTAGGCAACAAAAACCGTAATTTAAATGTTTTCCAGCAGCACAGTTACAGTCACCCTGGATAACATGAAAACTGCCTAACCAGCTCTGCTAGGGCGAGTAAAATGGTAAGTCTCATTTGTGTCTGGAAGTAGCTAGCAAGCTAAGGTCAGAACGGTCAAATCAACCCAACTCCTCGGCCGGAGCGGCCAGTAGCTCCGAGAGCGAAACGGGCTGAATTTATAAACGGACAATCTGACAACGGTCTGAATTTATGAAGCACTCTGGTATTCAAGATTGAATTTAAAAACACACCCGAAGTCGTAAAATGTCTAACTAGTAATGTGTTATGCTAACTAGCTAGCAAGAGGTTGCATAGCAACAGCATAAACTTCCGGTAGACAGGAGAAGAGCGCTCAACTGAAAGGAAACGGTTCGGTTACAGTATACTACAATTAACTAATAGTATGTAGTATATACTCATTAAGTATGTAGTTACAGTATACTACAATTAACTAATAGTATGTAGTATATACTCATTAAGTATGTAGTTACAGTATACTACAATTAACTAATAGTATATACTCATTAAGTATGTAGTTACAGTATACTACAATTAACTAATAGTATGTAGTATATACTCATTAAGTATGTAGTTACAGTATACTACAATTCACTAATAGTATGTAGTATATACTCATTAAGTATGTAGTTACAGTATACTACAATTAACTAATAGTATGTAGTATATACTCATTAAGTATGTAGTTACAGTATACTACAATTAACTAATAGTATGCAGTATATACTCATTAAGTATGTAGTTACAGTATACTACAATTAACTAATAGTATGTAGTATATACTCATTAAGTATGTAGTTACAGTATACTACAATTAACTAATACATTAAATGAACTGATAGTATATACTCATTAAGTATGTAGTATATACTCATTAAGTATGTTGTTACAGTATACTAAAATGAAACCTATGAAATGAAAACCTCTCCTAAACAGGTGTTCTTCTCTGCTAGCCAGCACCTCTCCTAAACAGGTGTTCTTCTCTGCTAGCCAGCACCTCTCCTAAACAGGTGTTCTTCTCTGCTAGCCAGCACCTCTCCTAAACAGGTGTTCTACTCTGCGAGCCAGCACCTCTCCTAAACAGGTGTTCTACTCTGCTAGCCAGCACCTCTCCTAAACAGGTGTTCTACTCTGCTAGCCAGCACCTCTCCTAAACAGGTGTTCTACTCTGCTAGCCAGCACCTCTCCTAAACAGGTGTTCTACTCTGAAGGAGGGAAACGAGGTACAACACCTGTTTGGCCTCACCCCTTCCTGGGTCGGAGAAGAGCGGTATTACATTTAAGGAATAAATCCAAGCCTCAGACTCATCACCTGTGGAAGGCTTGGCTTCCATCGAGGCACGGATTTAATAGTATGTTGTACCTAGTTTCCCTCCTTCAGGGAACAGTAGTTATAGTCATAACGTGTGGATTTAATAGTATGTTGTACCTAGTTTCCCTCCTTCAGGGAACAGTAGTTATAGTCATAACGTTACGCTTGTCATATGATGAACTTCAACTTAAATACTGGATCTTGCAGTCGGACAGTTTTTTTGTATTCAGATCTCTGAAATGCTCTCTAACTACGTAACATTTAGTGTCGCCTTATGTTATGCTGGGAAACAGTTTATGGGCACAGAAATCCTAAATCATTTCAGAGTTTGCAAATCCAATGGTTTTAACTGAGTCATTTAAGTTGATTGACAACACCCAAATGGATACTGTCATTAATGTGGTTCTTCAATAATTACACATAATTCTTAATACTGTAGCTGTTTAGTTAGTCACATGTTCAACTATCATCAGCTGATCCAGGAAATCATTTTCTGAATTCCAATTGAATGACAAACATCACGACATAGGTATATTTGTTGTTAGGTGAAGTTATGGGTCCTACAGTAGGTCTATGTTATTGTTAGGTGAAGTTATTGGCCAATTTGGCAAACACTTAGTTTAAAAACCCTCATTGGCAGGCTGATGGAAAAGCCAAAGAGCATTTTACTGGTTGAAATGTTTAAGTATAAAGCAGTTGATTTGCCAGGATGACACAAACATTATATTAAACGGGACATTCAAACGAGCCTTACAATTATAATCCAAAGTAGTGTGAAATGAACTCATAAGCAACCTGGAAATGGAGGTTACTCCCCTGAGTTTCCCCCATTCACATTCAGAATACATTGTGAAAAACTAAAATCTTTGCTCACCATTTTTGCTCCAGGCAGATATACTACATCCATAACTATCGGTTTCCTCATTAGCAGGGAGGAGTTTCTACAACCAAATTGCATGCGCATCGCCCTCATGCTGCAATTTTATTAAACACAGAAAGGGGCCTATTTTGGAGACCAAAAGTTGTCTGGCACACTGCTTAGAGTTTCAACAACATGAATAACTTATTTCTAGCCTACAATCATCGATGTTACTACTGAAATTTGACTATTCTTGCTCATTTTAAGACAAATAATTGTAACATTCATTACAGATGTCAATTGTTGTACAACATCATGGCTACGCTGTTGGCATCACCTTTTACAGTGGATTTCCGCTGTTGTGGGCGTTTAACCATCTGTCTGACTTGTTGTTCACACAGGAGAGAGACGGGACTATCGTGGATCCTCTTGGGAGCCTCAACAACCTCATGATGCTGACGAGGCAGAGAAGAGTCTGTCCAGATCAGAACACCTCAAGAAACACCTGCAGAGATCCACAGGGAAGAGAACTCACTGCTGCTCTGACTGTGGGAAGAGATTCACCTCCTCATCAGGCATTATAATTCATCAGAGAATCCACACAGGAGAGAAATCTTTTAGCTGTACTCAGTGTGGGATGAGTTTTACTCAGTCAACCAGCCTGATGTCACACCAGAGAAAACACACAGGAGAAAAACCTTATAGCTGTGATCAATGTGGGAAGAGTTTTACTACATCTAGCTATCTGATTGTACACCAGAGAACACACACAGGAGAGAAATCTTATAGCTGTGGTCAATGTGGGAAGAGTTTTGGTCAATCTAGCTATCTGACAGTGCACCAGAGAATACACACAGGAGAGAAACCCTACAGCTGTGATCAATGTGGGAAGAGTTTTACTGATTCTAGCAATCTGACTCTACACCAGAGAACACACACAGGAGAGAAACCTTATAGCTGTGGTCAATGTGGGAAGAGTTTTGGTCAATCTAGCGATCTTACAGTGCACCAGAGAATACACACAGGAGAGAAACCCTATAGCTGTGATCAATGTGGGAAGAGTTTTACTGCATCTAGCAATCTGACTCTACACCAGAGAACACACACAGGAGAGAAACCCTATACCTGTGATCAATGTGGGAAGAGTTTTGGTCAATCTAGCGATCTGACAGTGCACCAAAGAACACACACAGGACAGAAATCTTATAGCTGTGATCAATGTGGGAAGAGTTTTGTTCGATCTGGGCAGCTGACTCGACACCAGATAACACACAGGAGAGAAATCTCATAGCTATGACTAGAGATAATCTGATAAAAGTACATACATGAAGGAGATGTTTCATGATATCAATTAATTAATGTCACAATGTAGAATGTTTTAACATTGTAGATGGAGTATTTTAATGATGTCACAATGTAGAACCCTAAAGGTTTGCCCCCTGTTCTATTGATTTACAATGACCCGATCCACACAGAAATGGTTCTGTGACAACAAAATCTCCAGTCGCATCTCAGTCGCCGGACCTCCATCCAATCCAAACCCTGAGTGGAAGAGGGCAGTTGATAAGCGCTAACCTGGGAATGTGAAGGATCTTGAAAGGATCTGCATAGAAGAATGGTCCAAAATCCCTCCAAATGTGTTCCTTAACCTTGTCAAACATTACAGGAAAAGACTCCATGCTGTTATCTTTGCCGGAGGTGGTTGCACTAAGTACTAAATGAGGAGTGCCAATAATTATGAAACCTTGATTTTGGTTAAATGTATTTTGTATTAAATAATTGAATGATTTTGGTTGGTTCCATTGAAACATTAATAAAGTACAGTATTTTTCACATGTTGGTATTTTGAGTTTCTCTATAATTATATTGTTTATATTTTTTTAAGTATCGTTTGTGCATTGCCAGTCAGGGGTGCCAGTAATTTTGGAGCCCATTTTGTATATATATATATATATATATATATATATATATATATGTAAATGTGACTTCTGTCATCTGATCACTCCAAGCTGCATTAGGTCTGGATGCACAAAAGTCACAATGTGCTGCATTAGGTTTAGATCTGCCAGGATGGGCATTGTGTTCGGAATTTGAGTCTGGCCACCGAATATGCATCAGCAATGTAAAGAGATGGGGCGAATGAGTGTGGAAAAGAACATTTGACACAAATTACCTTCATAATATCAAAGAACAAATGCATGTGCCTGAGGGGAAATTAACTTTCATACAGCCAAAAGGGGTGAGAAATTACACCAATATCAGTGGATAATTTTCACTAATGTAAATAAACATAGATGGAACATATTCCCAGGCCCTCGAGGACGTCCCCATGAGAGTGAAATCCCACTGGCTACAACAGACAGACCTGATATCGACCATAATTCAACGTCCTTGGACGTCATGTGCTGACTGGGTATGACCAAAGTTATTATATTTAGCTACACTTTGTAGTACATTTTTAAACGTTAATAAATGTTTCTGATGCCACATCGCCCGTTTTCAAAGGGAGTCGTTGGTTTTTAGGGGCAGTCGCTTTTAAGCTTTTTGTCTGAAAGTATTTTCTCAACTGCGATACCAACTCCAGTCAGCAGATGGCGATGTGCGTCTTTCAGGTGATTCTGCCACTGTGACGTATAATCTAGTGGACGGGACGCTTCTTCAGCATCAACAGCTAGTCAGACACCTTGGTTCACTCTAACTTTATGGAAAAAGGTTTATTCAATAAATCTAGCAACTCCTCTCATACTGGGAAGAACCCCCCCACAGGCCTTAAGGGCAGTTTTTATTTCAAATGTAGTACCTGGATGGAGAAAATCCAATAAGCGTTTTATAGTTACATCGTTAGGGTAACTTACCCTAAAGTGGACACACTCCCATCAGTTTCTGAGACAACTGGCCAGACTTTGTAGACTGTTTAATAATGCTTAAACCTCATCTTTATCAAATGATCCATTAAAGATACCAACTCAAAACCTACGTTCGTCTACATATGGGTTGTTTAAATTGTATCTAATTATATTCCCAGTATAACTTCATCAAATCTCTAGTAATCGATTATACACACATACAATTCATCATATATTCACAGAATCCATATAAAACGTAAGAAATTCTCAGGTAAACACGGCAACCATTCCATTTGCTTTTTCAAGGACTCTCCGCAGCTACGAAGCAGCTCTCCAAACATACTCCAGCAGAACAAAAAATAAACTTTGGTTTCATCTGATTAACGGAACCAAAAAAATATGTTTGTTTCCCGGACAATTTTACATTTACGTCATTTAGCAGATGCTCTTATCCACAATGGACAATGACCATGGGATCCTCAACGGTTCTCTAACCTCCCAGACACCACGGCAAAATCAAGCCTCCCAGGAACTATAGACCTTCCGCTGCTTTCTAAAATATCATCCCGCTTATTATCCACATTTCAATCATCTGATTAAGCATATTTCTATATGTTACTATCCAGACGACAGATTAAGACTCATTTCCACAGTCACACAACTCTCATATCACACAACTCTCATATCACAGTCGCACAACTCTCATATCACAGTCACACAACTCTCATACCACAGTCACACAACTCTCATATCACAGTGTCGTGGACGAATCAGAATTAGTTGGGTAACATAGATAATTAAGATGTTTTATTAATATAATATGCTTATTTGAGGTACTTGTCATTAGAAAGTGTCCATTGGACTCTGGTGTCTTTTCAGTTGCACGTCTACCTTAGCTGGGGCTCAGACACTTGGGGCCCAGAGAGGGGATAGGTCAGACTTGTCATCATGGGAATGTGTCTTTACCTATTTCTTAAACCATGTGAAGGGATGCGTGATTAATGGGGAACCAATTACTTGTCTCCACAATGTCTGTGAGCAAGTCACTCCCTCCATTTCTTTATTGTGGGGAGGATTATGGCAGTAAATGGACCCTTGTATGTCCTCTCTTAGATCTCGCACTTATCCTGTGATAATATATGGCCTAGAGGCTCACTCCCCAGTGAGCCTGTCCAGGAGTGGGGTCAAGAGGGGGTTTGCTTGAGATGGGAGAGTTGACAATTGATATATGCCATTGGATGAAATGGTGTTTTTGTTCAATACCGTAACAGGGAGGGACAGTTCTACGGGGACCAGATACTGGTCTATATAATGAACACTGTTGACATAGCAGTTACTGTCTGATGTGTTTTATTGATATCTGTCATACAAAACTTAACCTTTGTGAACTGTTACTAAGTATCTGTGGTTTGTCAATGTACGTTGCTATAAAATATCCCTGTAGCCATTCTGTAATCACCTTCCTGGTTCATTCGAGAGAGTGTATTATTGAAGGTCAAGAACTTTTGCAAAAGTATCTTAAGTATTAAAGATGTAGTTTAACTCGGACTGGTGTGTTTGTAACTCCTCATTTGGTAATGCGGAAATTAGCCACCACAACAGTCACACAACTCTCATATCACAGTCACACAACTCTCATATCACAGTCACACAACTCTCATATCACAGTCACACAACTCTCATACCACAGTCACACAACTCTCATATCACAGTCACACAATGCTATTCCCAAACATACCTAATCAATTACTTGTTTTTCAACAATATTTTAACCTGCAGGAATATTTTCACATTTCTATCTAATGGTTAGTTCCTAGGATAATGTAACTCATACATTTACATCTTTCAATAATTCTAAAATGGGGTACAGGTTTAAAACAATTACAGGTTTAAAATAATTACATGTTTAAAACAATTACAGGGGCACCTTACTATCTTATACTATATCATACATGGTCTTAACTAGTAAACACAGATTCTAGGTTTCATACAGCTCACACAGATAGTTGACTCGCCACTCTTAACACCTCCAAGGTGCCCCCCTCACTCAGGAATACACACTCTGAGCCTACGAGGCTTTTCTAAAAATTCCACTTGTTTCGCTCACCTCATTCTTTATTTTTAAACTACGTTCGAGATGTGGTATCCACTCGGCTCGCTGCCTCTCAGATCAAAGGTGGGTAAGAGCAGTTTAGGACATTAGCTTAAGATCAGTCGTGTGGTTGAGTCCCCCCCCATATCTGACTGCTTATGTTCAACACAAGTGCTCAATGCCAGAAAGAAGTTACTTTACAAAAAATTATTTTTATTATATTTTTGGAATAGAACATTGAATACAAATTAGTATATTGCTGAAGGCTAGCCATTTGCTCCGTTCCCGAAGTGTGGTTTCCCTGAGATCCCAAGTTAGAGGGATCCCTCGTGCACCATTTACCGAGGTCGTCAGGAGCGGTCACCAAGTCAAGACTCACATCCCCATCGCCAAATGTGGTTAATTTCTTTAATATCAAATAAGGAGACAAACTTATCACACAAGTCAGAGTAATTCTGAAACTAAATCTTTATTCACTTATTAATATGGGAGCAGGTCAAAACAACACACATATATAAAGTGAATCGATTGAGTGCTCTACGATAATGATGGCTGGTCGACGAATCACCCCCAGATGATTCATTGAGAGAGATGAATCACCCCCAGATGATTCGTTATGAGATGAATCACCCCCGGATGATTTGTTGAGAGATGAATCACCCCCAGATGATTCGTTGAGAGCCCCGAGACAAAAGTACAAAGGTCTTTTACAGCCAAGATACACCCTTTTAACCTACAAGACCAACAACAGATGTATAGAACGGGTCACAAGGTTAACATTTGTAGGAAAGATACTTATAATTCTCAGCAGACAGTATCTGCTGTAAAAACAGTACTTTTTGTGTAGAGACCAGGGTCTGGCCCTGGGGTCATCTCTCCCTGGTACCATATAGAACAGAAACATTAACTCATGCTCTGGAATGCGGTCTCTTTAGGTTTTATCACCCAAAAGACATTGTAAATCTCCTCTCAGTGTTTTCTCCCAGAGGCCCATCCTCAGTAGAACACAGACACAATAGTTATAAGAACCCTCTATTCTGTTGCATAAAACAACCATTTGATGCAATAAAAGTATTATAACATAATCATGCAGTTTTGCTCTCAGTGTCCACTGAAAGTTGACTAGTAACAACAACTGGGACCTAAAAGACACCCACCATGAGACCCACTAAATCTGCCCAAGAAGAGGCAAACAAAAGAAAAACCCACACCAAACTTAAAGACAGGAAGTAAACCAAAAAGGTGGAGCAACTAAAGGTGTTGACTCTCCACATGTATCAAGACAACTGGAGCACTGGGCCAGACACTCTTAAATAGAACCTGGACCAGCTCAGGTGAAACACCTTCCCACTAACGAGATGGACAAGCCGGTGTAACACATACTGACTAACAGAAATGGAAAAACCAAAGACTATAACAACTTAAGAGAATGCTTACCACCAACAGAAAACAACTCACATTTCACATTATTATCAACTACAATGCTTCACTTTCACCAATATAAACATGGTGTCTACTGGCTGACAACAATAAAAATAAATAAAAAATTCCTCACTAGCTTCTAGAACTCTCGTCTTCCTAAAACTCACAAGCTTCTAGAACTCTCGTCCCCTTGGAACGAGTCCAAATAAAACTCATCTCCAATACTGAAGAACGTGCAGAACAAAATTCATCTCCAATATGAAAAAACGTGCAGTCAAAATAAATTCTGATCCATGGCAACTCACTGCCTAAACGCAAAACTTTTTGACTGCCCACCCTTGAAACAATCAGCAACCAAGTTGTCCTTAACACAGACATTTGAGAATGAGAATTAACCCTGATATTCTAAAAGCAGGGCAACAATGTCAATATAATTGTACCCAAAAATGGTCAGTTGGTTGCATTAATAATAATCATTACCAAATCTTACATGAAATGTAAATATGAAATATTTGGTTGCATAGTCTTATTTTCAACGGCTTTTCAATTACATTTTGCTAGGTGGGATAGCCCCACTGTCAAAACACAGTTTTATCGTGTCTAAATCAATAACCAATATGCAGAAAGTTTGTGATAAATTAAAAACCTAAACATAAAATGTGCTATATACACAAACATCTGCCACAATAATCATATTACTTGTATTTTTTTAAACAAGCACCTTATAAACTGCACAAGCACCAAAAACGCTGTTGTTTTGACAAGTAGCAATAAATCACTGATATCGATTAGGGGGGGAAATCCGGTTGTACGTGATGTTGAAACTAACAACTAAAAAAACACATGGAAATGGGAGATATATTTTACCTCACAGGTTAGGGGACAACCTGCAGAAGACAGTCAGCTACATTTTGGAGTGATGCATTTAAATGTAGGGGTCGCTAAACAAAGGAACACAACACTTATTTGTCATAACTCATCGATATCATGTTGAAATCAATTGTGCCGAGAGGAGGGAGATGAGGTTGCACGTCCTGTTAAAGCTAACAGCTCAAAAACCACACGGAATCTGGGAATAATGTGTACATCACTGGTTAGAGGACAATTTGTAGAAAACAGCCAGATACATTTTGAAGTGATGCATTTTGATTGAAGTGGGTCACCAACGTAGTAAGTGTAACAACTCTTTTTTTGTTAGTCACTTTTTGTTAAATCACATAAATAGTACCCTTTCATTTCAGAGTCTGGATTTTCCCCCTGAGGCTAATATCCATATCATGTTGAAATCAATAGAACAGGGGACAAACGCTTAGGGTTCTACATTGTGACATCATTAATATACTCCTTCTACAATGTTAAAACATTCTACATTGTGACATTAATTCATTGATATCATGAAACAACTCCTTCATGTATGTATTTTCTGATCTTTTATCAGATTATCTCTGGTCACAGCTATGAGGTTTCTCTCCTGTGTGTGTTCTCTGGTGTTTAGTCAGATGGCAAGAACGACCAAAACTCTTCCCACATTGATCACAGCTATAAGGTTTCTCTCCTGTGTGTGTTCTCTTGTGTGATGTCAGATGGCCAGATTGACCAAATCTCTTCCCACATTGATCACAGCTATAAGGATTTCTCTCCTGTGTGTATTCTCTGGTGCACTGTCAGATGGCCAGATTTACCAAAACTCCTCCCACATTGATCACAGCTGTAGGATTTCTCTCCTGTGTGTATTCTCTGGTGCACTGTCAGATTGCTAGATTGACCAAAACTCTTCCCACATTGATCACAGCTATAAGGTTTCTCTCCTGTGTGTCTTCTCTGGTGTAATGTCAGACCCCCAGACTCAGTAAAACTCTTCCCACACTGATCACAGCTATACGGCTTCTCTCCTGTGTGTGTTCTCTGGTGTGATGTCAGATGGCCAGATTGAACAAAACTCTTCCCACATTGATCACAGCTATAGGGTTTCTCTCCTGTGTGGATTCTCTGATGAATTTTAATGCCTGATGAGGTGAATCTCTTCCCACAGTCAGAGCAGCAGTGAGTTCTCTTCCCTGTGGGTCTCTGCTGGTGTTTCTTGAGGAGTTCTGATCTGGAGAGGCTCTTCTCTGCCTCGTCAGCATCATGAGGTTGTTGAGGCTCCCCAGAGGACCCACAGTAGTCCCGTCTCTCTCCTGTGTGAACAACAAAGTCAGACAGATGGTTAAAGGCACACAACAGCAGAAATCCATTGTTTATTTGAGGTAAAAAGGGATGACCAAATCAAATCAAATTTATTTGTCAGATCATACCCATGAAGTTGTACAACAATTGACGTCTGTTAAATTATTTGACCATTACGACAGTCAACTTAGCAACAATCCATATTTTGTCTTGTTTTCACATTAGTAGTAACTAAAAGTCACATTAGTAGTGACTTTTGGTCTCCAATATAGGCCCCTTTCTGTGTTTGCTAAAACTGCGGCACGAGGGCAATGCGCACACAATTTGATTGCAGAAACACCTCCCTGCTAATGAGGAAACCACTAGTTACGGATGTAGTATATCTGGTAATGAGGAAACCACTAGTTATGGATGTAGTATATCTGGTAATGAGGAAACCACTAGTTATGGATGTAGTATATCTGGTAATGAGGGAACCACTAGTTATGGATGTAGTGTATCTGGTAATGAGGAAACCGCTAGTTATGGATGTAGTATATCTAGCTGGAGCAAAAATGGTGAGCAAAGATTTTAGTTTTTCACAATGTATTCTGAATATTACAGCGCAAGATCAGGAGTGCTACTCAAGGAAACTCACATAAAGCTCTGTGTCTATTCACTAATTCACCACCGTGGGGGAAAACACAGGGGAGTTCTCATAGGCTGATAGCAAATATAGCCTCCATTTACAGGTTGCCTTCACATTACTTTTGGATTATAATTGTAAGGCTCGTTTGAATCTCCTGCTTAATATGTTTGTGTTATTGTCGCAAATCAACCGCTTTATACTTAAAAAACACTTCAACCAGTAAAATGCTCCTTGGCTTTTCCATCAGCCTGACAATGAGGGTTTGTACACTAAGTGTTTAACAAATTGGCCCATAACTTCACCTAACAATAACATAGTAGAGGTCCATAACATCACCAACAATAACATAGTAGAGATCGACCCATAACATCACCAACAATAACATAGTAGAGGTCCATAACATCACCAACAATAACATAGTAGAGGTCCATAACATCACCACCAATAACATAGTAGAGGTCCATAACATCACCAACAATAACATAGTAGAGGTCCACCCATAACATCACCAACAATAACATAGTAGAGGTCCATAACATCACCACCAATAACATAGTAGAGGTTCATAACATCACCACCAATAACATAGTAGAGGTCCACCCATTACATCACCAACAATAACATAGTAGAGGTCCACCCATAACATCACCAACAATAACATAGTAGAGGTCCATAACATCACCAACAATAACATAGTAGAGGTCCACCCATAACATCACCAACAATAACATAGTAGAGGTCCACCCATAACATCACCAACAATAACATAGTAGAGGTCGACCCATAACATCACCAACAATAACATAGTAGAGTTCGACCCATAACATCACCAACAATAACATAGTAGAGGTCGACCCATAACATCACCAACAATAACATAGTAGAGGTCCACCCATAACATCACCAACAACAACATAGTAGAGATTCATAACATCACCACCAATAACATAGTAGAGGTCGACCGATTATGATTTTTCAATGCCGATACCGATTATTGGAAGACCAAAAAAAGCCAATACCGATTAATTGGATGATTTTATATATATATTTGTAATAATGACAACTACAACAATACTGAATGAACACTTTTATTTTAACTTAATATAATACATAAATAAAATCTATTTAGTCTCAAATAAATAATGAAACATGTTCCATTTGGTATAAATAAATAATGAAACATGTTCCATTTGGTTTAAATAAATAATGAAACATGTTCCATTTGGTTTAAATAAATAATGAAACATGTTCCATTTGGTTTAAATAAATTCATTGGTTAATAATAGAAACATGTTCCATTTGGTTTAAATAAATAATGAAACATGTTCCATTTGGTTTAAATAAATAATGAAACATGTTCCATTTGGTTTAAATAAATAATGAAACATGTTCCATTTGGTTCAAATAAATAATGAAACATGTTCCATTTGGTTTAAATAAATAATGAAACATGTTCCATTTGGTTTAAATAAATAATGAAACATGTTCCATTTGGTTTAAATAAATAATGAAACATGTTCCATTTGGTTTAAATAAATAATGAAACATGTTCCATTTGGTTTAAATAAATAATGAAACATGTTCCATTTGGTTTAAATAATGCAAAAACACTGTTGGAGAAGAAAGTAAAAGTACAATATGAGCCATGTAAAAAAGCTCTTAACATATAACTATTTCTCTCTATATCATTTGAAATTCATATACATTTTTATTTATTTATTTAATTTATATATTTTCTTACCTTTAGTGGGTTATCTGCCTGTTCAGGGGCAGAACGACAGATTTGTACCTTGTCATCTCGGGGATTTGAACTTGCAACCTTTCAGTTACTAGTCCAACGCTCTAACCACTAGGCTACCCTGCCGCCCAGAATGTTCTTATAGGCACTATAGTATTGCCAGCCTAATCTTGGGAGTTGACAGGCTTGAAGTCATAAACAGAGCTGTGCTTCAAGCATTGCGAAGAGCTACTGGCAAACGCAGGAAAGTGCTGTTTGAATGAATGTTTGAATGAATGCTTACAAGCCTGCTGCTGCCTACCACCGCTCAGTCAGACTGCTCTATTAAATATGAAATCATAGACTTAATTATAATATAATAAACACAGAAATACGAGCCTTAGGTCATATTCAATTTAATATCGCTCTTCACCGAGCCCAGGAAGGGATGGAGCCAAACAGGTGATGTACCTCGTTTCCCTCCTTCAGGGAATAGTAATTATAGTCATAAAGTTACACTCCCTTTCAGTCGGTCAACTTCAGTACAACATACTATGGGGAAATAGAATCATTCCCCATGCCGACCCAAACGGATACTAAATGAAACGGCCCCTGGCAGACCACCCAGACCTGACCTCTTCAAGAGGCGTCAGTTTTGTCAATTTATTAATTTTATTTTGTTTGAAACACTCCTGTCAATGTTGAGTAAGGACCCACACCTGATTACACATATAGAAGTAGGACTAGTCTACCTGGTTACACATATAGAAGTAGGACTAGTCTACCTGGTTACACATATAGAAGTAGGACTAGTCTACCTGGCCTGTGTGCAAATGTAGGCCAATAAATGTGCCCATTTGGGGATGTCTGATAGTATTTCTGATTGTCTTAACGCACCACCACTAATGAGTTGGAGCTTCTCAAAGTAATTTTTTCTTCACCTCAAGCAGCAAGTAAACAAAGTCTAATCAAAATCAATTGCGTACGACAACAGTTCCTCAAAGTATTTTCGTAAAATATTTCCACTCGGCACGAAAGGGAAAAACTGTAATGTGCTGATCCAGTGGAAATGTCAAAATACCTGATTACTTCTTATCCCTTTAACAAATAGCCTACAGCTGCGTCTGTCCCAAACTCACTGGCGGGAAACTGAGGGCCCAGAATATTTTATACTGTGTTTCAAGTTCGTTATAGACAGGCCATGTGATTTATAGGATATTTATTTGCAATGGCTTATTTGTTGGCTTTATGTAGGGAATTTTCACATAGTTGGCAATGGCAATAAAAGTTCCTTTTAGATTTGTAATTTTCATTTAGATTTAGATAGAATGTAGATTAATCACAGACAATGATTTTGAGATACTATTATTAATTAAATTAAACTGTTCCATGAAAATGTGCATATGAAAATCATAACTGGCACGCAGATCGGTAGAAATGGTCAGATAAATTTGAACTCCAAACGTAGGTTGCTGACTGCTTGTGTAGCCTATTACCAGCAACGTCAGAATTTATGAAGGCCAGCAGGAGGAGGTGGTTCAGGAAGAGTTTATTCTCTTCTGGTTGGGCCATATTGATGTAATGGCATGAAAATAAATTAGCTGAATATTATACAATGACTTATCAACAGCTCTAACAATTTGACCCCCACAGGAAATCTACACTGTCAATTCTAGAATATACTATATATCCTAGAAACCTGGTAAAACTATCATTATGACATCATGGATGAATTCTAGAATATACTATATAGCCTAGAAACCTGGTTAAACTATCATTATGACATCATGGATGAATTCTAGAATATACTATATAGCCTAGAAACCTGGTTAAACTATCATTATGACATCATGGATGAATTCTAGAATATACTATATAGCCTAGAAACCTGGTTAAACTATCATTATGACATCATGGATGAATTCTAGAATATACTATTTAGCCTAGAAACCTGGTTAAACTATCATTATGACATCATGGATGAATTCTAGAATATACTATACATCCTAGAAACCTGGTTAAACTATCATTATGACATCATGGATGAATTCTAGAATATACTATATAGCCTAGAAACCTGGTTAAACTGTCATTATGACATCATGGATGAATTCTAGAATATACTATATAGCCTAGAAACCTGGTTAAACAATCATTATGACATCATGGATGGCCAGTCCTTGTATTCATAGTGTAGTGAATTCAGGGGGTTGCCCAGAGCTGAACTCAAACCTGGGTCCAGTGACTGTCATGCCAACACCTTATAACTGTTACGCCAAGATGTCTGAACTTCTTGACGAGGTCCCTATGAATGTGAGAGTGGTTACAATTCTCCAGCCCCCATCCCTCAGCTGTTTAACAAACCAAGTCTCAGGGCAGCCATTTTGTTGCTGTTTAAATACTAGGTTGCCACTTTAAAAAAGCCACACAATCAATCAACCAATCTGCAGTTCAAACAATAACAAATCTGTAATTCCACCACTGTTTTGGTAATAAGATGATTAATGGGGTTGGAGAAATGTAACTACTTTCAAAATCATAGACAGACCTATGGATGCAAGGACTTACCATCCATGATATCAACATTATACTTTTAACCATGTTGAGGCTATACAGTGTTGATTTACATTGTTTCTAAACATTGGAGTAAAAAAAGCTGATTTGGGGTTCTGATGGGGTACTACAGTTGAACTAAGCTCATGAGGCACGTGTTATATTCTTCAAGAATCAATGGCTATAAATAAATCATTTAAAAAGTCTAAATATGGATGAAGCTATTGCATATTTCCGCTTTAACGCCAAACATCAGTTCAACAACTGCAGAGTTTGTGCCTCTGTTTTTAAGACAGTACTTACTAGTGTTAATCAGGGAACGGTTTCTCAAAACTATCTTATGGCTAATTTCATCGTTAGAACCACTGGACGCCTTAAGATGCGTTTGGGAAACCGGACGAAGATATCCAGTTTCCTCCTCTTCCTTTTTCGATGTAACAGTCATCTTCCACTCCTCCTTTTTCACTCCAAAAACTGGATCCTCCTCTCCTTTTACAGTAACATCCACCTCTTCTTTTACAGTAACATCCTCCTCTTCTTTTACAGTAACATCCCCCTCTTCTTTTACAGTAACATCCTCCTCTTCTTTTACAGTAACATCCTCCTCTTCTTTTACTGTGAATGCGTCTATTTCATCTTTAACTGTAACAGCTTCACCCTTTACATCTTGTTTTACTGTGATATCATCTTCTTCTTTCTCCATCCAGCAGACCTCCTCTTCTTTAACAGGAGGAGAGTAGCTTAGTGAACTCATGGTCGGAGATATTAGCTAGCTAGGCTAACGCTAACTTAACCAGCCCGCTAGCTGACTAATAACAACAACACCGTAAATATGATATTAAATCTGATAACTAACTAGACGACAGAAGTGGTTTTAAAACACAGTTGCTAATATACACTAAAGCGTCTAAAGAGTTTTATTGGTTCGGCTATGTTGTCTAGCAAGCTACCGTGGTGGCTGAATAACTGTTGCTGCTGTTGAAAGAAGCTTTCCGTCCACTACATTATACGTCACACCAACAGCATTACCTTAAATTCCCAGACCGCCATCTGCTGACTGGAGTGGGTAACGCAGTTGAGTAAAATGATTATTTTATTGTCAGACAACAAGTTAAAGTGTAGGAAGCATTAGTTTTTACTCACCAGTGTAACAACACAGTGTGGTTAAAGACTTACTAAGCTAGTTGTAGTCACGATATGGTTACCTATGAGTACAAACAGTTATGTTTTTGTGTTATTACATATTTATTAACTTATTTCTGGAAGTCTTCTAAACTACCCACAATGCACTATGTGTTACAGAGTTTGTATCCTAGTGTAGTGAAGTTTAACTCGGCAACTCGAACAAATTCTTAGTTACATTGACGGCCTACCCCTGTTTCCAGTTGTCCACATGGCTGGGAGAACCTATTCAAGTAAGTAAATAGATTTTGAAAATGTAAAAAAAAACCGATGTATTATTAGCTAACTAGCTACAGTGCAGGCTAACTCAAATGAGCTGCTAAATGAGCTAGCTATCTAGCCAACTTCAAATACTGTATAGATAGATAGCTAGCTGGTGATATTTAATTCACTTAGCTAGCTAACTTCATATTAGCTAGCTATCTATTTATCACTGTAAAAAACAAACTCCAAATGCATTTGTAGGTAGCTAGCTAACAGCCATGGAGGAGGGTGAAAGGATAGCAGCCCCAGCTGTCAGTGAGAGAGGAGGCTATTCTGGATAGAGCAGGTACTTTTGTGTAGTTCCTGTCCCTAGAAGTGAGGACGGAGATAATAGTAACATAATATTCAGTGTGGTGTAATTTCACTACAATGAAGTCTGTTTCTTGTGAGGTTTTCTGTCCTCAGATAAAGAGCTCTATGAAAGCCAGTCTACATATGAAGAGGTCCCAATGAAGAGCAGTGGTTCTCAGTCCTGGGGACTCAGAGGGGAACATTGTTGTTTTTGCCTTCACACTGCACAGCTGATTCAAATGATCAACTCATCATCAAGCTTCAAGTGGTATTTATGTATTCATTTGTGATGCCATGCTTGATATGATTCTGTTATTGTCACATGCTACACATGTACATATGTGTGCCCATGCATCTATCAATCCAATGTTATCATGATTTGTTATCAGGGATATTATACTTTAGTAATCCGCAATGACCTGGTGATGTAACAGTCTAATAATTACATTGTCTTCCATATTCCTACAGATACCTTGTAACTGGAGATTCCTTCAGAACGATTGCCTACAGTTACCGTGTAGGGCACTGCAAGGTTGGGTGACCAGGGTCATCTAGGACTGTCTCCTGGGGGAATTCAGGTGTGTGAAGGCTACCTGTGTCCTGCGTAACTTCATGAGGATGGACACGAGGACCCTAGACTACACTATGCACAACAAAGGCTATTTTAAGAGCCATTCACATTGCAATAAGAGTATTCTTCCATTTACTGAGCTATGTCAACTGCAGTTATTCAGTTCACAGTTTCTCTCCCTTTGATTTCTTCTTCTCAGGTGAGGGTGCTGTTTAGGTAAGGGTGTGTGATGTCTGTACAAAAACAAAACAGGCTATTTTAAATCACCCATATTGAAAAAATGTAGAACAATTAGACACCCTATAACCCACACCTACACACTCATGTATCAATCTGATTGATGGATTGTGTTGTGCAGTAAACAGGTTCAGGTGTATAACTGTGGCTCCTTCCACCTTCAAAGAATAGGCAAGAGGGCCAACCATGGAGAATAGTAAGACACTTCATTATTTCTATAACTACGCTGTATTGTTTATCCTTGTGTGTCCGTTCATGTTTTTCAGCATAAAGTCCTCTGCAGCCACTTAGTGTGGTGTGGACACCAGGTGAGGCCACACAGAGATTCCTGTTGAACATTGTCGCTTTAACTACCTTATTTTTTCAATAACAGTCTCTCTCCTTCACTTCATCCCTCTCTCCTCTTCTCCCTAAATCCTCTAGGTTATATCAGCTGTGTCGGTGAACCCCTCCTGCATCTGAACTGGCTACATAAAGGGCACAGCATGATCAGAGGTGAGAGGTCACTTGGTCAGGTCAACAGGGAGTATTATTAAAGAGATGCTTTACATTGAAATACAAATAGAGATGCAGTAGTCCCAGAGTTAATGATCCAAGGTCAGTTTATATTATACAGGAAGTATTATTAAAGAGATGTTTTACATTGAAATACAGATATAGATGCAGTAGTCCCAGAGTTAATGATCCAAGGTCAGTTTATATTATACAGGAAGTATTATTAAAGAGATGCTTTACATTGAAATACAGATAGAGATGCAGTAGTCCCAGAGTTAATGATCCCAGGTCAGTTTATATTATACAGGAAGTATTATTAAAGAGATGCTTTACATTGAAATAGAGATAGAGATGCAGTAGTCCCAGAGTTAATGATCCAAGGTCAGTTTTGCATTTCACCTCCTGATTGATGACTAACAATGTTAGAATAAAAAATAAAAACACAAGGTTTAAACATGCTCTCTCTCTCTCCATCTGTCTCTCATCTGCAGGTATGTTTTGATGTGAGAGGATGCCAACCCCCAGTCCCATCATCGCCACCTCACCTGCTTTTAAGAACCTTTGGGCCGACGAGAGACACTATTATGTAATTGTGATGAACTGAGAGAATATTTATGTAGCACTGTGATTCATTAATCATGTGCTGCCTTCCCTGCTCCTATGTGCTTACCTCTTTCCCTTTCTGTCTTTTACACCTCTCTCACCACCTCCTCTTTCTTCCTCTGTTTTTATAATGCACAACAGATGTGCATTGAAGTACAGAATGAAACTTGTATTTATAACACTTGGTTAATGAGCTTTTCAATAAAGCGTTTCACATTCTCTACTGGTTGAAATGAAGTGTAATTTGATGAAATACTCCACCTATCCTGTGTTTACCAGATCAATGCAGATGAAGGGCATTAGATGTTGAGATGAACCAGTGTTAGAGTATTTACATGATGCATAGGAAGTGTAGTGTTCTGTTTTTTAACATTATATTTCTGTATATATGAATTAACTAGTTAAATCCTGTTTCTAGTCTATTAGTTACAATGTGTAACCATTGATGTCCCAGGACCAAGATTGGTAAACACTGTTGAAGTGTATAATTGTAATACATACATGCAGACACAGCGTCATTCAAAGACTGGAATTTGATACTCCTGGTATTGGATATGACTGAAAAATAATCTCAAAGACATTCATACCTAAACTGCACCTTTATTTTCCAAGGTATAGTACATGATCAGTGAATATATTAAATGTACAGGCTACAATGTGGGGATCTCATGCATGGTAATAACTACATGTATATACGACTTGCATCCTTGGCACAAAGTTACATTATATTCTACTCAATCCATAGGCTTCATTAATGTCATTCAGGCTGTTTTGAAGTTGATACAACTGGCTATGATAGCTGAGGTTCATAGGTTCTGAACTAATATGTATACCAAACGTTTGGGTTCATACACAGATCGGCTAGATAGCTAGCTACACATCCATAGGCATACAGGTATTATAATCATCCACTGCACAATAAGCAAGAACATAGCTAGCTACGTTATTTCATCTATCTGCATGGCAAATATCAGCAAGGCAAGCTAACACAATTGTACATTCAATTTGCAGTAAATTCTTCAGCTAGCTAGATTCTATACATCCACTGTTTCACAAAACGACAGCCTGGTTTGCTGGTTGTTTCAGGAGTCCCTAAAACAACAAGAATTACAATTTCATACTCATGTCACAACACCCATAAAGCTAGTCAGCTAGCTGGCTAATGTTAGCTAGTCAGCTAGCTGGGTAATGTTAGCTAGTCAGCTAGCTGGTTAATGTTAGCTAGCTGGCTATTGTTAGCTAGTCAGCTAGCTGGTTAATGTTAGCTAGTCAGTTAGTTGGTTAATGTTAGCTAGTCAGCTAGCTGGTTAATGTTAGCTAGTCAGCTAGCTGGCTAATGTTAGCTAGTCAGCTAGTTGGTTAATGTTAGCTAGTCAGCTAGCTTGCTAAATCGCGATTTTCGTAAATTAACTTTACGATTAAAAAAAGCATAATCGTTTGTCTCTACATTAACTAACATTCCTGTAAACTGTACATGTTTCTGCATGATTCGTTATGACGTTATAATCCCTTACATTTGCTTCCATCCTAGTATATCTGTCCGCCATCTTTGATCCGGTTCAGTTCTGTGTAGGGGTACCCCTCTCTCCTAGTATTTCTGTCCGCTGTAATAAATATATCGCATAAGCTGGTCTATTGCACAACACTTATCTGCTGATACAAAAGACACATTCTGTGTTGAACGGATACTAGCTATACACGCACACCCAGAAACAGATGGCCGACTTAGACCTTACACAGCACTGATAAAACAGGAAATGCCCTGATCACAGGGGCCAGCGGCCAGTCTCGCAATAACATCTTGTGACTACAGAGACACACAGACAATGACTCAGCACAAAACACACACGTACACACACACAAACCCATCCCTGAGGGCTGGGTTAGAGGAACAGAGAACACACTCATGGACCAATGGGGAGTCGACACCGACCCGAGACCGGATCAACCCTCCACTCAACGACCAGTCAGGAGGACGAATCTACAAGACTCAACCTACGTCATAGCATTACAATCATGTTGTATAAAACAGATGCACACTATGTTTTGGGGCTCTCTTCTGCTAGTTCCCTAAGAGCTAAACGAACGAGTCCGTGCACGCTGTGCCAAATATCTTTGTCTCTTAATAAAACTGCCTTACTATAATTGAATCCACCCTGTCCAGCGTCTTGACTTGGTCTCCTTCTCAAGTAACTGATCATCAACAAAACTTGGTAGCAGAGGATGGTTTCATACTTCTGAATTCGGTCCATAAATGGTTGATGTGAGAGGAGACATGTCCAGGACAATCTCGTGAGGACGGGTGACCTGTCCGCAGGAGCCATCGGCGATTCTACTTGCCCCGGGAAACTGATCAACGAGCTCGACTAAAAAAAGGTAAGCAGAGCCTGTTAAAACAAAATCTGCATATTATATTATAGTCTTTATCCAAATTTTGATCAGTAGTACTGGGCGTGAGTATGAATTGTTGTTAAATTGTATGTAAATTGTGTTAACAAATGTTAAGGCTGAATACAAAGATATTTGACTGAATAGAGAGCCTGTGTGGCGATCCTGTGTGGATCTGTGAGCCTGTGTGGCGATCCTGTGTGGGTCAAAGTCTGTGTGACTCCCCGTGTAGACTGTGAGCCTGTGTGGCACGTCATTGATAGAATATATCCGTTAACTTGGGAGGGCTACTGGAATGGCAACCAGATGAGACCACCCATGTACATGTGGAGGAATTAAAGTAAATATAACTCATTGTAACTATATAACCCTGATGACTGCATGATTTGGGGGTTCGTTCCATGAGACCTCCAATACCAAGGTGATATTTAAACAATTTGAGGGCCGCCGTGCTGTTGGGGTTGTGGGGAACAAATAAAATATAACCACATAACACTTTGTTTACGAGGGTGGGACACCAGAGATAAGTCGGTGTCCGCGCCGTGAATACATCGCTGGTCTTTACCAGCGACGGGCTAAGTATACAAAGATAGAGAGACACTTATACAGATAATAAGATGGCAACTACTCCACCAACCAAGCTCAAATTTAGTGAATATTTGGAACAAAAAATACAGGATAGAGCTGGGGGAAAGGAACAGTATAAAGCAATTGGTGGGAGAGATTCGGGATTGTACACAAATTTGGGTCGGTGTGCAGGCCCCAATCTCAGGGCCTCGTGGAACGCGCCAATCAATCCCTTAAGGCTAAAATAGCTAAGGTATGTGCAGGATCGAAGTTGACTTGGGTGGAAGCCCTGCCCCTGGCGTTGATGGCTATGAGAGCCTCTCCAGGTGCAGGCACCCATCTCTCTCCTCATGAGATAATGACTGGTAGAGTCATGCCTGGTCCACCAAGGGAGGGAGGTCATATGCCCGCCCTTGATGTACAACAAATTGCAATGTCTGACTATGTGAGAAAACTGACAGAACTTTCTGCAGCTCTCTCCACACAGATCCGCAAGGTCCAAGAGGGGGAGCTGTCGGGAGATTCGCCACCACTGAAGGTAAAAGTTGGGGACTGGGTGAGGGTCAAAGTCCACAAGAGAAAGTGGCTGGAACCCAGGTGGACTGGACCGTACGAAGTGAAGGAACTTACTTCACACTCTGTCCAGGTCAAAGGTAAATCAGGCGCGCCTTGGCACCACCTTACACACTGCACTCCGGCCCCAACCCCTTCCAGAACTTTGACTGAAACCAGGGCCGATTTGCGCGCCCTAAAATTCGATTCCAACCACTGAAACCTTAGTTGGGGAAAATGGGACCACAGCTCCCGTTTCCACGACCTAAGGCGCCACGCCCAGGGTCGGGTTATCTCCCTCCCTGGGAGAGGCTGGGGATATCAGCTCCCCTGTTTGTTATTTTCATAATCATTGCCGGAGTATCCTTAGGAACTCTCACTGGTGGGGATTTGAACATTGCATGGAAAAATATTAAGTTAGTAAAGTGAATTGCAGGTGGAGTTAATTTTATTTTTACAGGGACGGTGCACATTAAACACAGTTGTGTATAATGGCAGTGTATTCTTAGCAAACAGAATGGGCCGGTTTGCAGACAAACTGAAGGGGTTTAAGGTTTTAAAACCTGTTACATCTAGGGGGCAGTAATTTCACGGCTGGATAAAAAACGTACCCGATTTAATCTGATTATTAGTCCTGCCCAGAAACTGGAATATGCATATAATTATTAGCTTTGGAGAGAAAACACTCCAAAGTTTCTGAAACTGTTTGAATGGTGTCTGTGAGTATAACAGAACTCCTATGGCAGGCAAAAACCTGAGATGCTTCTGTTCAGGAAGTACCCTGTCTGAACATTTCTTGCCCTTCTTTATTATCTCTGTCGTTTACAAAGGATCTCTGCTCTTACGTGACACTTCTCACGTCAACAATGGAGTCTCACAGCCCGGGAAAAACAGGAATGATGTCATTCAAAGCCCTGGCTGAAGCACACGAGAGCAAATGCTGAGTGGTCAGTCAATGGACTAAGCCTTAGGCGCGTGACACGCCCCGCCCCCGGCTTTCGGTTTTTTCCTCAGTTTACAGACAGGCAGATTCCCGGTCGGAATATTATCGCTTCTCTACGAGATAAATTGCATAAATATTGGTTTTAAACAGCGGTTGACATGCTTCGAAGTACGGTAATGGAATATTTCGAAATTTTTTGTCATATTTTGCGTCATGCTCGTGGCCGAGATTTAGCGTTGGGATAGTGTCTAGAACGCACGAACAAAACGTCGCTGTTTGGATATAACGATGGATTATTTGGGACCAAACCTACATTTGTTATTGAAGTAGAAGTCCTGGCAGTGTATTCTGATGAAGAACAAGCAAGGTAAGAACATTTTTCTTATAGGAAATGTGATTTTGGTGAAGGCTACACTGGGTGGGTGTCTAAATAGCTAGCCCTGTAACGCCGGGCTATGTACTTACATTATTGCAAAATGTGCTTCATCCGAAAAGCTATTTTAAAATCGGACATATCGAGTGCATAGAGGAGTTCTGTATCTATAATTCTTAAAATAATTGTTATGCTTTTTGTGAACGTTTATCGTGAGTAATTTAGTAAAATCACCGGAAGTGTTCGGTGGGAATGCTAGTTCTGAACGTCACATGCTAATGTAAAAAGCTGGTTTTTGATATAAATATGAACTTGATTGAACAGACATGCATGTATTGTATAACACAATGTCCTAGGTGTGTCATCTGATGAAGATCATCAAAGGTTAGTGCTGCATTTAGATATGGTTTGGGTTTATGTGACATGATATGCTAGCTTGAAAAATGGCTGTGTGATTATTCCTGGCTGGGTACTCTGCTGACATAATCTAATGTTTTGCTTTCGCTGTAAAGCCTTTTTGAAATCGGACAGTTTGGTTAGATAAAGGAGAGTCTTGTCTTTAAATAGCTGTAACATAGTCATATGTTTGAAAAGTGTAAGTTTTCGGATTTAGAGGAGTTTGAATTTCGCGCCCCGCCCATCATTGGATATTGGAGCAGACGTTCCGCTAGCGGAACGTGTAGATGTAAGAGGTTTTAAGCAATCTTGGGTTAAATTAGTCAAGTAGTATGTTAAAGTAGGGGAGTTTAATAGGTTTGAAGTACAGTATTGTATCCAAGGGTAGCGCATGTTCAATTAAGTTTAAAACTAATGATTGGGGGGAGTATAATGGAATTATAAAGTATTTTTAGGTTTTGTTTGTAGTTAACGTTTGGGTTTTTGAATCGGTGTAGTATGAGGAAATGCTGACCAAGTGGTTATTTTATGGAAAAAGGAGCGCTTAACTATCTTTGGGAAAAATACCTAGGGACAGGATATCTTAAAGGGGTATACACACATGGCATTTTGAAGTTTTGGTTTCTGAGTTTTAATTAAGCACGTGAAATTCCTCTCATAGGGATTGTTCTGGGAAATTGAGATACAAAATGTAGATAAAGTTCTTAGCCTTCATTTGTCTAAATGTAGAAACACGGTTCTGAAAGGGTGGTAGGACTTTCGACCCCTCTGGTGACTTTTCCTTTTGTGGTCTGATCAGCCGCAATGAAAAGCCATTTGGATGGTGAATTTAAGGTCATTTGTGATACTGACTTTAAGGAAATTTGTAGAACTGGTAATTATGATGGAATTAAAGTTCTTACACACAATTGGATAATTTGAACCAATGAGAATGACGATAAGGGTACAATAATTTTTCTTTGTGGAGTAGTTCAGATTAGTCATTTTGATCTGATTATGTTATGTGAATATCGTTTGATAATTAGGGGTACTTTTTACATTATCTAGATAAGTTTATTTTCCCTTAGAAAGTCAGCGGTGGTTGTATTCAGTGTAAGAGATTTAACACAACAAGGCTATGGAATCGACATAATAGTATTATTATATTTTGTTGTGAATAAGTTTAATAATGGTAGACTTTTGTCAACAGGACAGGAATATATGACATCAGTAGGTAATCCAGGATCATTGAGGGTATCGAGATAAATTTAAGTAGCTATGGAATAAGACAATGAGACATTTAGTACTCCCCTGCACTGCTGAGACCTTGATGGGTTGGAAGTAGGAGGAGAGCATAAGAAAGGAAGAGAAGATAAAAGGGACACAGAAGAATTAGATAACGGTTAGTGAGTGGAGACCAGCATAGTTAAATTATAAACAGGTGAGGACAGAAATAACACTGGGAGAGACAGAAAAGACATAAGAATAGAAGATAGAAGGATAACTTAGTTAGGTTCATTTAGTTAGGATATTAATACATGGAGAGACTATCGGCTCCATAGGCATGTATTATAGTTTTGATTTTAAGTTATGTTTGGTAAAATTCGCTAGGAAAAGATATGATAATTTAGTGGAAAGTAGGTAAATCTTAAAGAAGATAAGACACTTGATAGAGAAATGCACAGGGTAGCTAAGGATGAATGCCCCAGGGAGAATTGGACATGTGGTAAATGGAAGGGGGCAATCCTAAAAGAGAAGGGCTGACATAAGGATAATTTACTGATCTTACCAAAGACATTGTTAAGAAATGCAGCAGAATTGATACATGGCTTGAGCCATGTATAAAAAGGGGGAGTATAGTAGAGCAGGCGATAGAACAGGATAGGATGCTACTAGAACAAAAACATTTTTTGTAGAATGTCCATTCCAACATTTGGAAATGGACTTATTGAACTATTCCGAATTGAGGGGAAGAAGGGGTGTTTAACAATAACAGATAAGTATAGCAAATGGGTAGAAGCGTTCCCAACTTACTTGGTGGACATGATTATGGTAGCTAAAATATTAAGTCAAGATATTATCCCTAGAGTTGGTTTACTAAGAGCCATCTCTTTAAATGATGGATGACAGTTTAGCTAATCAGGTAGAGCCTATAGAATGCCAGAGTTAGGGAGAATAGAAATACCAGAACAGGTAGACATATAAGTTAAAGATATACTAGCAGAGCACATGAGAAGACTGTTAACCAAACCCGTATGTCCAAGATTTTGTGTCCAACAGGTGAATTGCAAGAGAAGGTGATTCACTCAATCCAACTAGGAGACTGGGTGTGGATCCAGTCCCTGAGGAGAAAAAACTGGAAGCAGTCCCGTTGGGAAGGCCCATACCAGGTGCTATTAAACCATTGCCTTTGCCAGTAGGAAAGCTGAGAGAGTCACATGGGTCCACGTTACCCACTGCAAGAAGGTATGTACACATATGAGCACTGATGATCACACAGAGTTAGGAGAAGAACCGAGAACCAATAAGGTCCGGGGGTTACCTCCTTAACGAAGATTTCCTATCCCGACCGTTCATCACTGTGTATGCTCCTAGAGGTGTGAGTATGGGGTGGTACCTAGCAGATCGACTAAGGGCAGGAGAGGGTTGACGGTTTTTGGGAAGAGTAGAGGCTCTGAGCTGCATCATAATCTAATCTTTCTGATACATTCAGATCCAACACCTTCGGGTACTAATCATACGATACCGTTGTCATTGAGAAGAAGTAGAAGATAAACTATATAATACACTGATGAGTGACGTACAGAATAAGGAATCAAAGAAGATCAAGATGTAGAATTTTAGGTGAGCATTAAACAATTCCTTGGGGAAGCAGACAACTGTATAGGAATCGGGGTTGGCCAGATTGAAGTACTCAGCCAACCCACCTCGGTTCACCTGGATTCCTGATGAGCACCAGTGTTATAGATACAAGAATGGCACCGAGAATTGAGATGATTTTAACGGCTGGAAAGGTAATCGTTAATGTGACTGACTTTGGTTTGAAAGCACAGGAGAAAATTTGTAACCTCATAGCACCTATGGCTGATGAAGGGTGGGCTAGTACCAGCAAAGGACGCATACGACAAGAATTACCACAAAGGGTGGTTAGGAACTTGCGCCCTGGGGTTATTGGTCCAACCAGTTTGAATTAGTGATAAGAGACCAGTTATAGGAGGCTAAAGTAGGTACAGGAGGAGTTTTGATAAGGATGGGAATGGCTTTGTCTAGATGGATGCTATTGGCATCCTCAGGGAGGTTCCAGATGAATACAAAGTTATGAATCAAATATGTGAAGGCTTTAACAGTACATTATGTTGGTAGTTGACAATAAATAATATTGTGGATTGAATTAATGACATCTTTTATAATCAACAGAGATTCATGAATGAAACCGGGGATGCAGTAAAGAGGTTCTCTGACCAATTTTCCGCCACCTCCCTCATGACCTGGTAAAATAGACTAACTCTCGATAGGTTACGGGCAAAGAGGATGGTGTAGGTAGAATGATTAGGTTCATTGCTGTACGTACATTTTTGATAACACAGCCCATGTTTGGGAAATGGAAAAGTGTTGCAAGAACTGTATTATGGGCTGCTTTAACCTGTATGAGTGTGTTTGGGTTGTGTGGTTGTTGTTTGGTCCCGTGTGCAAGAGGTTTAATAACCAGAACTTTAGAGAGATGATAACGGAGCAGATGGTGAGCTACGGACCGAGTGAAAGTTCAGATCAATGAGACGACAAGTACCTACCGCCGAGCAAGCCTGTTCCCCTTTTTCTTTGTCACGTCTTGCAGACGTGAAGAGGGGGATTTGTAATAAAGATAATCTAACGTTTTAACTAATGATATATAAGGAGGGCATTTGCACAACATGCTTCACAACAGCACACAACAAAATTCCAGAGACATATTGAGCAACCAACTGATACCAATCACGACCACACCCAGAGACAGATGGCTGACTTAAGCACTCACACAAAAATGTCAAGACATGAAAGCGCCCTAGCCACACGAACTGACCACTGGTGTAAAAAACAACATTCCATGAATATCGTAACCAACCAGACACGAATTAGCAGAAAAACACACTTAGGGGTGTTGGACTCCGAGGACAAAGGACACTGCCCAGGGCCAATGGGAAGTCGACACCACCTGGAGAATGGACCGTCCCTCCACTCATCAACCAGTCAGGAGAGCGGACCTACTAGACTCAACCTATGTCAACACACTGTTATTTCATTGTATAAATTGGATGCACACCATGTTTCGGCGCTCTCTTCCGCTAGTTCCCTATGAGCTAAACGAAGGAGTCCGTGCACGCTTTGCCAATTATCTTTGTCTCATAATAAAATGCCTTACTATAATTGAATCCACCCGGTTTAGCGTCCTGACTTGGTCTCCTTCTCAAGTAACTGATCATCAACACGTGTCAAAGAGCACTGTTTCCGCCCGGTTTCGAACCGAGGACTTTTCGCGTGTAAAGCGAACGTGATAACCACTACACTACAGAAACCGCAGCTCGATCTTTCTGCAAGTGGTAAACCGAATTTTACAGATATTCATGGCACGTATTCAAATTTCCAAAATAATGAATTTCTCTGTTACCACTATGGTACTTCTTGAATGTGTCAATGAGCAGTTGTCCCCGCCCGGCTTCGAACCGTGGACTTTTCGCGTGTGAAGCAAACGTGATAACCATTACACTACAGAAACTGCTGCTACATTTAGCTACAAGGAGTAAACCGAATTTTACAGATATTCATGGCACGTATTCGAATTTCCAAAATACAGAATTTATGAAAATAACTATTCTCTGTTAAAAGTACAGTACCTACTGCACTTGTCAAAGAACACTGTTTCTGCCCGGTTTCAAACCGAGGACCTTTCGCGTGTAAAGCAAACGTGATAACCACTACACTACAGAAACTGCTATTTAATTTTTCTGCAAGGAGTAAACCGAATTTTACAGATATTCATGGCACGTATTCGAATTTCCAAAATAAAGAATTATTGAAATTTTCTGTTACCACTATGGTACTTCTTGAATGTGTCAATGAGCGTTGTTCCCGCCCGGTTTCGAACCAGGGACTTCTCGCGTGTGAAGCAAACATGATAACCACTACACTACAGAAACTGCTGCTACATTTAGCTACAAGGAGTAAACCAAATTTTATAGATATTCATGGCACGTATTCGAATTTCCAAAATTAGGGATTTATGAAAATAATTATTCTCTGTTAAAAGTACAGTACCTACTGCACATGTCAAAGAGCACTGTTTCCGCCCGGTTTTGAAACGAAGACCTTTCGCGTGTAAAGCGAACGTGATAACCACTACACTACAGAAACCGCTGCTCGATCGTTTTGCAAGGAGTAAACCGAATTTTACCGATATTCATGGCACGTATTCGAATTTCCAAAATAAGTCATTGATGAATTTCTCTGTTATCACTATGACACTTCTTGAACGTGTCAATGAGCGTTGTTTCCACTGGTTTCGAACCAGGGACCTTTCGTGTGTGAAGCGAACGTGATAAATACTACACCACAGAAACTACTGCTACAATTAGCTGCAAGGAGTAAACCAAATTTTAAAGATTTTCATGGAACGTGTTCGAATTTCCAAAATAAGAGATTAATGAAATTCTCTGTGGTACTAATTGAATGTGTTAATGAGCGTTGTTTCCGCCTGGTTTCAAACCAGGGACCATTCGCGTGTGAAGCGAACGTGATAACCACTACACTACAGAAACTGCTGCTTGATTTTTCTGCAAGGAGTAAACCGAATTTTACAGATATTCATGGCACGTATTCGAATTTCCAAAATTAGGGATTTATGAAAATAATTATTCTCTGTTAAAAGTACAGTACCTACTGCACATGTCAAAGAGCACTGTTTCCGCCCGGTTTTGAAACGAAGACCTTTCGCGTGTAAAGCGAACGTGATAACCACTACACTACAGAAACCGCTGCTCGATCGTTTTGCAAGGAGTAAACCGAATTTTACCGATATTCATGGCACGTATTCGAATTTCCAAAATAAGTCATTGATGAATTTCTCTGTTATCACTATGATACTTCTTGAACGTGTCAATGAGCGTTGTTTCCGCCTGGTTTCAAACCAGGGACCTTTCGCGTGTGAAGCAAACGTGATAACCACTACACTACAGAAACTGCTGCTACATTTAGCTACAAGGAGTAAACCGAATTTTAAAGATATTTATGGCACGTATTCGAATTTCCAAAATAAGGGATTAATGAAATTCTCTGTTACCACTATGGTACTTCTTCAATGTGTCAATGAGCGTTGTTTCCGCCTGGTTTCGAACCAGGGACCTTTCGCGTGTGAAGCAAACATGATAACCACTACAATACAGAAACTGCTGCTACATTTAGCTACAAGGAGTAAACCGAATTTTACTGATATTCATGGCGCGTATTCGAACTTCCAAAATACAGAATTTATGAAAATAACTATTCTCCAGTAAACGTACAGTGCCTACTGCACGTGTCAAAGTGCACTGTTTCCGCCCAGTTTCAACCGAGGATCTTTCGCGTGTTAAGCGAACCTGATAACCACTACACTACAGAAACTGCTGCTACATTTAGCTACAAGGAGTAAACCGAATTTTACTGATATTCATGGCGCGTACTCGAACTTCCAAAATACAGAATTTATAAAAATAACTTTTCTCTGTTACCGTTATAGTACTTCTTGAATGTGTCAATGAGCATTGTTTCCGCCCGGTTTCGAACCAGGGACCTTTCGCGTGTGAAGCAAACGTGACAATTACTACACTACAGAAACTGCTGTTACAGTTTGCTACAAGGAGTAAACGGAATTTTACAGATATTCATGGCACGCGTTCAAATTTCCAAAATTAGGTAGTTATGAAAATAACTATTCTCTGTTAAAAGTATAGTACCTACTGCACATGTCAAAGAGAACTGTTTCCACCCGGTTTCAAACCGAGGACCTTTCGCGTCTTCGGTTCGACGTGATAACCACTAGAATACAGAAACTGCTGCTTCAATTAGCTACAAGGAGTAAACCGAATTTTACCGATATTCATGGCACGTATTCGAATTTCCAAAATAAGTCATTAATGAATTTCTCTGTTATCACTGTGATTCTTCTTGAACGTGTCAATTAGCGTTGTTTCCGCCTGGTTTCGAACCAGGGACCTTTGTGGTGTAAGCGAATGTGATAACCACTACACTACAGAAACCGCTGCTCGATCGTTTTGCAAGGAGTAAACCGAATTTTACCGATATTCATGGCACGTATTCGAATTTCCAAAATAAGTCATTGATGAATTTCTCTGTTATCACTATGATACTTCTTGAACGTGTCAATGAGCGTTGTTTCCGCCTGGTTTCAAACCAGGGACCTTTCGCGTGTGAAGCAAACGTGATAACCACTACACTACAGAAACTGCTGCTACATTTAGCTACAAGGAGTAAACCGAATTTTAAAGATATTTATGGCACGTATTCGAATTTCCAAAATAAGGGATTAATGAAATTCTCTGTTACCACTATGGTACTTCTTCAATGTGTCAATGAGCGTTGTTTCCGCCTGGTTTCGAACCAGGGACCTTTCGCGTGTGAAGCAAACATGATAACCACTACAATACAGAAACTGCTGCTACATTTAGCTACAAGGAGTAAACCGAATTTTACTGATATTCATGGCGCGTATTCGAACTTCCAAAATACAGAATTTATGAAAATAACTATTCTCCAGTAAACGTACAGTGCCTACTGCACGTGTCAAAGTGCACTGTTTCCGCCCAGTTTCAACCGAGGATCTTTCGCGTGTTAAGCGAACCTGATAACCACTACACTACAGAAACTGCTGCTACATTTAGCTACAAGGAGTAAACCGAATTTTACTGATATTCATGGCGCGTACTCGAACTTCCAAAATACAGAACTTATAAAAATAACTTTTCTCTGTTACCGTTATAGTACTTCTTGAATGTGTCAATGAGCATTGTTTCCGCCCGGTTTCGAACCAGGGACCTTTCGCGTGTGAAGCAAACGTGACAATTACTACACTACAGAAACTGCTGTTACAGTTTGCTACAAGGAGTAAACGGAATTTTACAGATATTCATGGCACGCGTTCAAATTTCCAAAATTAGGTAGTTATGAAAATAACTATTCTCTGTTAAAAGTATAGTACCTACTGCACATGTCAAAGAGAACTGTTTCCACCCGGTTTCAAACCGAGGACCTTTCGCGTCTTCGGTTCGACGTGATAACCACTAGAATACAGAAACTGCTGCTTCAATTAGCTACAAGGAGTAAACCGAATTTTACCGATATTCATGGCACGTATTCGAATTTCCAAAATAAGTCATTAATGAATTTCTCTGTTATCACTGTGATTCTTCTTGAACGTGTCAATTAGCGTTGTTTCCGCCTGGTTTCGAACCAGGGACCTTTGTGGTGTAAGCGAATGTGATAACCACTACACTACAGAAACTGCTGCTACATTTAGCTACAAGGAGTAAACCGAATTTTAAAGATATTCATGGCACGTATTCGAATTTCCAAAATACAGAATTTATGAAAATAACTTTTCTCTGTTAAAAGTACAGTACCTTACTGGACGTGTCAAAGAGCACTGTTTCCACCCGGTTTCGAACCGAGGACCTTTCGCGTGTTAAGCGAATGTGATAACCACTACACTACAGAAACTGCTTCTACAATTAGCTACAAGGAGTAAACCGAATTTTACCGATATTCATGGGACGTATTAAAATTTCCAAAATAAGGCATTAACGAATTTCTCTGTTACCACTATGATACTTCTTGAATGTGTCAATGAGCGTTGTTTCCGCCCGGTTTCGAACCAAGGACTTTTCTGATGTGAAGCAAACGTGATAACAACTACACTACAGAAACTGCTGCTACATTTAGCTACAAGGAGTAAACCGAATTTTACAGATATTCATGGCACGTATTCGAATTTCCAAAATACAGAATTTACGAAATTAACTATTCTCTGTTTAAAGTATAGTACCTACTGCACGTGTTAAAGAGCACTGTTTCCACCCGTTTTTCAAACCGAGGACATTTCGCGTGTAAAGCGAACGTGATAACCACTAGACTACAGAAACTGCTTCTTGATTTTTCTGCAAGAAGTAAACCGAATTTTACAGATATTCATGGCACGTATTCGAATTTCCAAAATAAGGCATTTATGAAAATAACGATTCTTTGTTTAAAGTACGTTACCTACTGCATGTGTCAAAGAGCACTGTTTCTGCCCGGTTTCAAACCGAGGACCTTTCTCGTGTAAAGCAAATATGATAACCACTACAGTACAGAAACTGCTGGTACAATTAGCTGCAAGGAGTAAACCGAATTTTAAAGATATTCATGGCAGGTATTCGAATTTCCAAAATAAGGAATTATTGAAATTCTCTGTAACCACTACGATACTCCTTGAATTTGTCAATGAGCGTTGTTTCCGCCTGGTTTCGAACCAGGGACCTTTCGCGTGTGAAGCAAACGTGATAACCACTACACTACAGAAACTGCTGCTACATTATGCTACAAGGAGTAAACCGAATTTTACAGATATTCATGGCACGCGTTCTAATTTCCAAAATAAGGTATTTATGAAAATAACTATTCCCTGTTAAAAGTACAGTGCCTACTGCACGTGTCAAAGAGCACTGTTTCCGTCCGGTTTCGAACCGAGGACCTTTCGCGTGTTAAGCGAACGTGATAACCACTACACTACAGACACTGCTGCTACAGTTTGCTACAAGGAGTAAACCGAATTTTACTGATATTCATGGCACGTATTCGAATTTCCAAAATACAGAATTTATGAAAAGAACTATTCTCTGTTAAAAGTACAGTACCTACTGCACGTGTCAAAGAGCACTGTTTCTACCCGGTTTTGATCCGAGGACCTTTTGCATGTTAAGCGAACGTGATAACCACTACACTACAGAAACTGCTGCTACAATTATCTTGCAAGGAGTAAACCGAATTTTACTGATATACATGTCACGTGTTCAAATTTCCAAAATTAGGTATTTATGAAAATAACTATTCTCTGTTAAAAGTAAAGTACCTACTGCACGTGTTAAAGAGCACTGTTTCTGCCTGGTTTCGATCAGAGGACCTTTCGCTTGTTAAGCAAACGTGATAACCACTACACTACAGAAACTGCTGCTACATTTAGCTACGAATAGGAAACCGAATTTTACTGATTTTCATGGCACGTATTGGAATTTCCAAAATACAGAATTTATGAAAATAACTTTTCTCTGTTAAAAGTATAGTGCCTACTGCACGTGTCAAAGAGCACAGTTTCCGCCCGGTTTCGAACCAAGGACTTTTCACGTGTAAAGCGAACGTGATAACCACTACACTACAGAAACTGCTGCTACATTTAGCTACGAGGAGGAAACCGAATTTTACTGATATTCATGGCACGTATTGGAATTTCCAAAATACAGAATTTATGAAAATAACTTTTCTCTGTTAAAAGTACAGTACCTACTGCACGTGTCAAAGAGCACTGTTTCCACCCGGTTTCGAACCGTGGACCTTTCGCGTGTTAAGCAAACGTGATAACCACTACACTACAGAAACTGCTGCTACATTTTGCTACAAGGAGTAAACCGAATTTTACAGATATTCATGGCACGTATTCGAATTTCCAAAATAAGGCATTAATGAATTTCTCTGTTACCGCTATAGTACTTTTTGAATGTGTCAATGAGCATTGTTTCCACCCGGTTTCGAACCAGGGACCTTTCGCATGTGAAGCTAACGTGATAACCACTACACTACAGAAACTGCTGCTACAATTATCTGCAAGGAGTAAACCGAATTTTACAGATATTCATGGCAAAGAATTCGAATTTCCAAAATACAGAATTTATGAAAATAACTTTTCTCTGTTAAAAATACAGTACCTACTGCACGTGTCAAATAGCACTGTTTCCACCCGGTTTCTAACCGAGGACCTTTCGCGTGTAAAGCGAACGTGATAACCACTACACTACAGAAACTGCTGCTTGATTTTTCTGCAAGGAGTAAACCGAATTTTACAGATATTCATGGCACGTATTCGAATTTCCAAAATAAGGAATTAATGAAATTCTCTGTTACCGCTATAGTACTTCTTGAGTGTGTCAATGAGCTTTGTTTCCGCCCGGTTTAGAACCAGGGAACTTTCGCGTGTGAAGCAAATGTGATAACCACTACACTACAGAAACTGCTGCTACAATTATCTTGCAAGGAGTAAACCGAATTTTACTGATATACATGGCACTTGTTCAAATTTCCAAAATTAGGTATTTATGAAAATAACTATTCTCTGTTAAAAGTAAAGTACCTACTGCACGTGTTAAAGAGCACTGTTTCCGCCTGGTTTCGATCCGAGGACCTTTCGCGTGTTAAGCGAACGTGATAACCACTACACTACAGAAACTGCTGCTACATTTAGCTACGAGGAGGAAATAGAATTTTACTGATATTCATGGCACGTATTGGAATTTCCAAAATACAGAATTTATGAAAATAACTATTCTCTGTTAAAAGTAAAGTACCTACTGCACGTGTTAAAGAGAACTGTTTCTGCCCGGTTTCGATCCGAGGACCTTTTGCGTGTTAAGCAAACGTGATAACCACTACACTACAGAAACTGCTTCTACAATTAGCTGCAAGGAGTAAACCGAATTTTACCGATATTCATGGCACGTATTCAAATTTCAAAAATAAGGCATTAACGGATTTCTCTGTTACCACTATGATACTTCTTGAATGTGTCAATGAGCGTTGTTTCCGCCCGGTTTCGAACCAAAGACTTTTCGGATGTGAAGCAAACGTGATTACCTCTACACTACAGAAACTGCTGGTACATTTAGCTACAAGGAGTAAACCGAATTTTACCGATACTCATGGCACGTATTCTAATTTCCAAAAGTAGGCATTAACGAATTTCTCTGTTACTACTATCATACTTCTTCAATGTGTCATTGAGCGTTGTTTCCGACCGGTTTCGAACCGAGGACGTTTCGCGTGTTAAGCGAACATGATAACCACTACACTACAGAAACTGCTGCTACAGTTTGCTACAAGGAGTAAACCGAATTTTACAGATATTCATGGCACGTATTCAAATTTCCAAAATACACAATTTATGAAAATAAGTATTCTCTGTTAAAAGTACAGTGCCTACTGCACGTGACAAAGAGCACTGTTTCCACCCGGTTTCGAACCGAGGACCTTTCGCGTGTTAAGCAAACGTGATTACCACTACACTTCAGAAACTGCTGCTACATTTTGCTACAAGGAGTAAACCGAATTTTACAGATATTCATGGCACGTATTCGAATTTCCAAAATAAGGCATTAATGAAATTCTCTGTTACCGCTATAGTACTTGTTGAATGTGTCAATGAGCATTGTTTCCACCCGGTTTCGAAAAAAGGAACCTTTCGCATGTGAAGCAAACGTGATAACCACTACACTACAGAAACTGCTGCTACAATTATCTGCAAGGAGTAAACCGAATTTTACAGATATTCATTGCAAAGAATTCGAATTTCCAAAATACAGAATTTATGAAAATAACTTTTCTCTGTTAAAAGTACAGTACCTACTGCACTTGTCAAATAGCACTGTTTCCACCCGGTTTCTAACCGAGGACCTTTCGCGTGTAAAGCGAACGTGATAACCACTACACTACAGAAACTGCTGCTTGATTTTTCTGCAAGGAGTAAACCGAATTTTACAGATATTCATGGCACGTATTCGAATTTCCAAAATAAGGCATTAATGAAATTCTCTGTTACCGCTATAGTACTTCTTGAATGTGTCAATGAGCTTTGCTTCCGCCCAGTTTAGAACCAGGGACCTTTCACGTGTGAAGCAAATGTGATAACCACTACACTACAGAAACTGCTGCTACAAATATCTTGCAATGAGTAAACCGAATTTTACTGATATACATGGCACTTGTTCAAATTTCCAAAATTAGGTATTTATGAAAATAACTATTCTCTGTTAAAAGTAAAGTACCTACTGCACGTGTTAAAGAGCACTGTTTCCGCCCAGTTTCGATCCGAGGACCTTTCGCGTGTTAAGCGAACGTGATAACCACTACACTACAGAAACTGCTGCTACATTTAGCTACGAGGAGGAAATCCGAATTTTACTGATATTCATGGCACGTATTGGAATTTCCAAAATACAGAATTTATGAAAATAAATTTTCTCTGTTAAAAGTATAGTGCCTCCTGCACGTGTCAAAGAGCACAGTTTCCGCCCGGTTTCGAACCAAGGACTTTTCGCGTGTTAAGCGAACGTGATAACCACTACACTACAGAAACTGCTGCTACATTTAGCTACGAGGAGGAAACCGAATTTTACTGATATTCATGGCACGTATTGGAATTTCCAAAATACAGAATTTATGAAAATAACTTTTCTCTGTTAAAAGTACAGTACCTACTGCACGTGTCAAAGAGCACTGTTTCCACCCGGTTTCGAACCGAGGACCTTTCGCGTGTTAAGCAAACGTGATAACCACTACACTACAGAAACTGCTGCTACAGTTTGCTACAAGGAGTAAACCGAATTTTACAGATATTCATGGCACGTATTCGAATTTCCAAAATAAGGCATTAACGGATTTCTCTGTTACCACTATGATACTTCTTGAATGTGTCAATGAGCGTTGTTTCCGCCCGGTTTCGAACCAAGGACTTTTCGGATGTGAAGCAAACGTGATAACAACTACACTACAGAAACTGCTGCTACATTTAGCTACAAGGACTAAACCAAATTTTACAGATATACATGGCACGTATTCGAATTTCCAAAAGAAGGCATTTATGAAAATAATTATTCTCTGTTTAAAGTACAGTACCTAATGCATGTGTCAAAGAGCACTGTTTCTGCCCGGTTTCAAACCAAGGACTTTTCGGATGTGAAGCAAACGTGATTACCTCTACACTACAGAAACTGCTGCTACATTTTGCTACAAGGAGTAAACCGAATTTTACAGATATTCATGGCACGTATTCGAATTTCCAAAATAAGGCATATATGAAATTCTCTGTTACCGCTATAGTACTTCTTGAATGTGTCAATGAGCATCGTTTCCACCCGGTTTCGAACCAGGGACCTTTCGCATGTGAAGCAAACGTGATAACCACTAAACTACAGAAACTGCTGCTACAATTATCTGCAAGGAGTAAACCGAATTTTACAGATATTCATGGCACGTATTCGAATTTCCAAAATACAGAATTTATGAAAATAACTATTCTCTGTTAAAAGTACAGTACCTACTGCACGTGTCAAAGAGCACTATTTCCACCCGGTTTTGATTCGAGGACCTTTCGCGTGTAAAGCGAACATGATAACCACTACACTACAGAAACTGCTGCTACAATTAGCTGCAAGGAGTAAACCGAATTTTACAGATATTCATGGCACGTATTCGAATTTCAAAAATACAGAATTTATGAAAATAACTATTCTCTGTTAAAAGTACAGTCCCTACTGCACGTGACAAAGAGCACTGTTTCCACCCGGTTTCGAACCGAGGACCTTTCGCTTGTAAAGCAAACGTGATAACCACTAAACTACAGAAACTGCTGCTACAATTATCTTGCAAGGAGTAAACCGAATTTTACTGATATACATGGCACGTGTTCAAATTTCCAAAAATTAGGTATTTATGAAAATAACTATTCTCTGTTAAAAGTAAAGTACCTATTGCACGTGTTAAAGAGCACTGTTTCCGCCCGGTTTCGATCCGAGGACCTTTCGCGTGTTAAGCAAACGTGAAAACCACTACACTACAGAAACTGCTTCTACAATTAGCTGCAAGGAGTAAACCGAATTTTACCGATATTCATGGCACGTATTCGAATTTCCTAAATAAGGCATTAACGAATTTCTCTGTTACCACTATGATACTTCTTGAATATGTCATTGAGCGTTGTTTCCGACCGGTTTCGAACCAAAGACTTTTCGCATGTGAAGCAAACGTGATAACCACTACACTACAGAACCTGCTGCTACATTTATCCACAAGGAGTAAACCGAATTTTACAGATATTCATGGCACGTATTCGAATTTCCAAAATACAGAATTTATGAAAATAACTATTCTCTGTTAAAAGTATAGTGCCTACTGCACGTGTCAAAGAGCACTGTTTCCGCCCGGTTTCGAACCGAGGACTTTTCGCGTGTTAAGCGAACGTGATAACCACTACACTACAGAAACTGCTGCTACAGTTAGCTACGAGGAGGAAACTGAATTTTACTGATATTCATGGCACGTATTCTTATTTCCAAAATACAGAATTTATAAAAATAACTTTTATCTGTTAAAAATACAGTACCTTACTGGACATGTCAAAGAGCACTGTTTCTACCCCGTTTCGAACCGAGGACCTTTCGCGTTTTAAGCAAACGTGATAACCACTACACTACAGAAACTGCTGCTACATTTTGCTACAAGGAGTAAACCGAATTTTACAGATATTCATGGCACGTATTCGAATTTCCAAAATACAGAATTTATGAAAATAACTATTCTCTGTTAAAAGTATAGTACCTACTGCAAGTGTCAAAGAGCACTGTTTCCACCCGGTTTCAAACCGAGGACCTTTCGCATCCTCGGTTCGACGTGATAACCACTAGACTACAGAAACTGCTGCTACAATTAGCTGCAAGGAGTAAACCAAATTTTACCGATATTCATGGCACGTATTCGAATTTCCAAAATAAGTCATTAATGAATTTCTCTGTTATCACTATGATACTTCTTGAATGTGTCTATTTGCGTTGTTTCCGCCGGGTTTCGAACAAGGGACTTTTCACGTGTGAAGCACACATGATAACCACTACACTACAGAAACTGCTGCTACAATTATCTGCAAGGAGTGAACTGAATTTTACAGATATTCATGGCACGGGTTCAAATTTCCAAAATTAGGCATTTATGAAAATAACTATTCTCTGTTAAAAGTACGGTACCTACTGCACGTGTCAAATAGCACTGTTTCCACCATGTTTCGAACCGAGGACCTTTCGCGTGTTAAGCAAACGTGATTACCTGTACACTACAGAAACTACTGCTACATTTTGCTACAAGGAGTAAACCGAATTTTACAGATATTCATGGCACGTATTCGAATTTCCAAAATAAGGAATTAATGAAATTCTCTGTTACCGCTATAGTACTTCTTGAATGTGTCAATGAGCTTTGTTTCCGCCCGGTTTAGAACCAGGGAACTTTCGCGTGTGAAGCGAATGTGATAACCACTACAATACAGAAACTTCTGCGACAGTTATTGCAAGGAGTAAACCGAATTTTACAGATATTCATGGCACGTGTTCAAATTTCCAAAATTAGGTATTTATGAAAATAACTATTCTCTGTTAAAAGTAAAGTACCTACTGCACGTGTTAAAGAGCACTGTTTCCACCCGTTTTTCGAACCGAGGACATTTCGCGTGTAAAGCGAACGTGATAACCACTAGACTACAGAAACTGCTGCTTGATTTTTCTGCAAGAAGTAAAACGAATTTTACAGATATTCATGGCACGTATTCGAATTTCCAAAATAAGGCATTTATGAAAATAACTATTCTCTGTTTAAAGCACATTACCTACTGCAGGTGTCAAAGAGCACTGTTTCTGCCCGGTTTCAAACCGAGGACCTTTCGCGTGTAACGCAAATGTGATAACCACTACAGTACAGAAACCGCTGGTACAATTAGCTGCAAGGAGTAAACCGAATTTTACCGATATTCATGGCACGTATTCAAATTACCAAAATAAGTCATTAATGAATTTCTCTGTTATCACTATGATACTTCTTGATTGTGAAAATTAGCGTTGTTTACGCCCGGTTTCGAACCGAGGACCTGTCGCGTGTTAAGCGAACGTGATAACCACTACACTACAGAAACTGCTGCTACATTTTGCTACAAGGAGTAAACCGAATTTTACAGATATTCATGGCACGTATTCGAATTTCCAAAATAAGGCATCCATGAAATTCTCTGTTACCGCTATAGTACTTCTTGAATGTGTCAATGAGCGTTGTTTCCGCCGGGTTTCGAACCAGGGACCATTCGTGTGTGAAGCAAACGTGATAACCACTACACTACAGAAACTGCTTCTACAATTAGCTGCAAGGAGTAAACCGAATTTTACCGATATTCATGGCACGTATTCAAATTTCCACAATAAGTCATTGATGAATTTCTCTGTTATCACTATGATACTTCTTGAATGTGTCAATTAGCGTTGTTTCCGCCGGGTTTCGAACCAGGGACTTTTCACGTGTGAAGCAAACGTGATAACCACTACACTATAGAAACTGCTGCTACAATTATCTGCAAGGAGTAAACCGGATTTTACAGATATTCATGGCACGTATTCGAATTTCCAAAATAAGGCTTTAATGAATTTCTCTGTTACCACTATAGTACTTCTTGAATGTGTCAATGAGCATTGTTTCCGCTGGTTTCGAACCAGGGACCTTTCGTGTGTGAAGCAAACGTGATAAACACTACACCACAGAAACTACTGCTACAATTAGCTGCAAGGAGTAAACCGAATTTTAAAGATATTCATGGAACGTATTCGAATTTCCAAAATAAGGGATTCATGAAATTCTCTGTGGTACTAATTGAATGTGTTAATGAGCGTTGTTTCCGCCTGGTTTCGAACCAGGGACCTTTCGCGTGTGAAGCGAATGTTATAACCACTACAATACAGAAACTGCTGCGACAGTTATTGCAAGGAGTAAACCGAATTTTACAGATATTCATGGCATGTGTTCAAATTTCCAAAATTAGGTGTTTATGAAAATAACTATTCTCTGGTAAAAGTATAGTACCTACTGCACTTGCCAAAGAGCACTGCTTCCACCCGGTTTCGAACCAAGGACCTTTCGCGTCCTCGGTTCGACGTGATAACCACTAGAATACAGAAACTGCTGCTACAATTAGCTGCAAGGAGTAAACCGAATTTTACCGATATTCACGGCACGTATTCGAATTTCCAAAATAAGTCATTAATGAATTTCTCTGTTATCACTATGATACTTCTTGAATGTGTCAATTAGCGTTGTTTCCGCCTGGTTTCGAACCAGGGACCTTTCGCGTGTGAAGCAAACGTGATAACCACTACACTACAGAAACTGCTGCTGCATTTATCTACAAGGAGTAAACCGAATTTTACAGATATCCATGGCACGTTTTCGAATTTCCAAATTACAGAATTTATGAAAATAACTATTTTCTGTTAGAAGTATAGTGCCTACTGCACGTGTCAAAGAGCACTGTTTCCGCCCGGTTTCGAACCGAGGACCTTTCGCGTGTTAAGCAAACGTGATAACCACTACACTACAGAAACTGCTGCTACATTTAGCTACAAGGAGGAAACCGAATTTTACTGATATTCATGGCACATATTCGAATTTCCAAAATACAGAATTTATGAAAATAACTTTTCTCTGTTAAAAGTACAGTACCTTACTGGACGTGTCAAAGAGCACTGTTTCCACCCGGTTTCGAACCGAGGACCTTTCGCGTCCTCGGTTCGACGTGATAACCACTAGACTACAGAAACTGCTGCTACACTTATCTTGCAAGGAGTAAACCGAATTTTACAGATATTCATGGCCCGCGTTCAAATTTCCAAAATTAGGCATTTATGAAAATAACTATTCTCTGTTAAAAGTACAGTACCTACTGCATGTGTCAAATAGCACTGTTTCCACCCGGTTTCGAACCGAGGACCTTTCGCGTGTAAAGCGAACGTGATAACCACTACACTACAGAAACTGCTGCTTGATTTTTCTGCAAGGAGTAAACCGAATTTTACAGATATTCATGGCACGTATTCGAATTTCCAAAATAAGGCATTAATGAAATTCTCTGTTACCGCTATATTACTTCTTGAATGTGTCAATGCGCGTTGTTTCCGCCCGGTTTCGAACCAGAGACCTTTCGCGTGTGAAGCGAATGTGACAACCACTACACCACAGAAACTAGTTCTACAATTAGCTGCAAGGAGTAAACCGAATTTTAAAGATATTCATGGCAGGTATTCGAATTTCCAAAATAAGTCACTAATGAAATTCTCTGTTACCATTACGGTACTTCATGAATTTGTCAATGAGCGTTGTTTCCGCCTGGTTTTGAACCGGGGACATTTCGCGTGTAAAGCGAACGTGATAACCACTAGACCGCAGAAACTGCTGCTTGATTTTTCTGAAAGAAGTAAACCGAATTTTACAGATATTCATGGCACGTATTCGAATTTCCAAAATAAGGCATTTATGAAAATAATTATTCTCTGTTTAAAGTACAGTACCTACTGCATGTGTCAAAGAGCACTGTTTCTGCCCGGTTTCAAACCGAGGACCTTTCGCGTGTAAAGCGAATGTGATAACCACGACAGGACAGAAACTGCTGGTACAATTAGCTGCAAGGAGTAAACCGAATTTTAAAGATATTCATGGCACGTATTCGAATTTCCAAAATAAGGCATTAATGAAATTCTCTGTTACCGCTACAGTACTTCTTGAATGTGTCAATGAGTGTTGTTTTCGCCCGGTTTCGAACCAGGGACCTTCCGCGTGTGAAGCAAACATGATAACCACTACACCCCAGAACCTAGTAATACAATTAGCTGCAAGGAGTAAACCGAATTTTAAAGATATTCATGGAACGTATTCGAATTTCCAAAGTAAGGGATTCATGAACTTCTCTGTGGTACTAATTGAATGTGTCAATGAGCGTTGTTTCCGCCTGGTTTCGAACCGGGGACCTTTCACGTGTGAAGCGAACATTATAACCACTACACTACAGAAACTTCTGCTTGATTTATCTGCAAGGAGTAAACCGAATTTTACAGATATTCATGGCACGTATTCGAATTTCCAAAATATGGCATTAATGAAATTCTCTTTTACCGCGAAAGTACATCTTGAATGTATCAATGAGCGTTGTTTTCGCCTGGCTTCGAACCAGGGACTTTTTGCGTGTGTAGCGACCGTGATAACCACTACACCACAGAAACTAGTACTACAATTAGCTGCAAGGAGTAAACCGAATTTTACCGATACTCATGGCACGTGTTCGAATTTCCGAATTAAGGGATTAATGAAATTCTCTGTTACCACTATGGTTCTTCTTCATTGTGTCAATGAGTGTTGTTTCCACCTGTTTTCGAATCAGGGACCTGTCGCGTGTGAAGCAAACGTGATAACCAGTACAGTACAGAAACTGCTGCTACAATTTTTGCAATGTGTAAAACGAATTTTACTGATATTCATGGCACGTGTTCAAATTTCCAAAATTAGGTATTTATGAAAATAACTATTCTCTGTTAAAAGTAAAGTACCTACTGCACGTGTTAAAGAGCACAGTTTCCGCCCGGTTTCGATCCGAGGACCTTTTGCGTGTTAAGCAAATGTGATTACCACTACACTACAGAAACTGCTTCTACAATTAGCTGCAAGGAGTAAACCGAATTTTACAGATATTCATGGCACGTATTCGAATTTCCAAAATAAGGGATTCATGAAATTCTCTGAGGTACTAATTGAATGTGTTAATGAGCGTTGTTTCCGCCTGGTTTCGAACCGGGGACCTTTCGCATGTGAAGCGAACGTGATAACACTACACCACAGAAACTACTGCTACAATTAGCTGCAAGGAGTAAACCGAATTTTAAAGATATTCATGGAACGTATTCGAATTTCCAAATTAAGGGATTCATGAAATTCTCTGTGGTACTAATTGAATGTGTTAATGAGCGTTGTTTCCGCCTGGTTTCGAACCAGGGACCTTTCGCGTGTGAAGCGAACGTGATAACCACTACACTACAGAAACTGCTGCTTGATTTTTATGCAAGGAGTAAACCGAATTTTACAGATATTCATGGCACGTATTCAAATTTCCAAAATAAGGCATTAATGAAATTCTCTGTTACCGCTACAGTACTTCTTGAATGTGTCAATGAGTGTTGTTTTCGCCCGGTTTCGAACCAGGGACCTTCCGCGTGTGAAGCAAACATGATAACCACTACACCCCAGAACCTAGTAATACAATTAGCTGCAAGGAGTAAACCGAATTTTAAAGATATTCATGGCACGTATTCAAATTTCCAAAATAAGGAATTAATGAAATTCTCTGTTACCACTGTGGTACTTCTTCAATGTGTCAATGAGCGTTGCTTCCAAACCAGGGACCTTTCGCGTGTGAAGCAAACATGATAACTACTACACTACAGAAACTGCTGCTATAGTTTTGCATGGAGTAAACCGAATTTTACTGATATTCATGGCACGCGTTCAAACTTCCAAAATTAGGTATTTATGAAAATAACTATTCTCTGTTAAAAGTATAGTACGTACTGCACATGTCAAAGAGCACTGTTTCCACCCGGTTTCGAACCGAGGACCTTTCGAGTCCTCGGTTCGACGTGATAACTACTAGACTACAGAAACTGCTGCTACAATTAGCTGCAAGGAGTAAACCGAATTTTACCGATATTCATGGCACGTATTCGAATTTCCAAAATAAGTCATTAATGAAATTCTCTGTTATCACTATGATACTTCTTGAATGTGTCAATTAGCATTGTTTCCGCCTGGTTTCGAACCAGGGACCTTTCGCGTGTGAAGCAAACATGATAACCCTACACTACAGAAACTGCTGCTAAAATTATCTGCAATGAGTAAACCGAATTTTACAGATATTCATGGCACGTATTCAAATTTCCAAAATACAGAATTTATGAAAATAACTTTTCTCTGTTAAAAGTGCAGTACCTACTGCACGTGTCAAAGAGCACTGTTTCCACCCGGTTTCGAACCGAGGACCTTTCACGTGTTAAGCGAACGTGATAACCAATACACTACAGAAACTGCTGCTACAATTAGCTGCAAGGAGTAAACCGAATTTTACCGATATTCATGGCACGTATTCGAATTTCCAAAATACAGAATTTATGAAAATAACTATTCTCTGTTAAAAGTACAGTACCTACTGCACGTGACAAAGAGCACTGTTTCCGCCCGGTTTCGAACCGAGGACCTTTCGCTTGTTAAGCGAATGTGATTTTTATTTTTATTTTTATTTTTTTATTATTATTATCAAAAATGTTTGTTTACAATATTTACAGTACAATCTACTGTTTACAGTACAATCCACAGAGAACAATACAGAAGACACTAGACTAACAGAAGCTGGTGAACAATTCACCCCCTATCAAATTCAAGGGACCCAATGAAAAACAAAGTAAATATCAAAACAGTGCTTTCAAAAATTATAAGTGATACCTCCACTCTCCTCTCGTGAAATTAACCCACTCCCTTCAACAAAAGGTTCATCAAAATGTTCCATCCCATAATTAAACAACATATCTATGTGTTTACTGAACAGTGCTATAAAGATACTCCACACCTGAACCCTCTTTCTGTCAAAAGAAACATGATTCCTCCTACAAAAAATAGCATACCTCACAAAACTCAAAACCATATTCAACAAACACACATTAACACCCTCACATTTACCAGACACTCCAAATAACAAAAGTTCCTCCCACGCATACTTTTTCACGAAATCTCCCCCCCAGTTTCTACATAACATTTCCTTAACTTTACAAAAAAAATATTTTAAATCCTCACATTCTATAAACAAATGCATTAGAGTTTCCGGGAAACGTCCACATACATCGCATTCCCTTTCTATCTCACCATTAATTTGCTTTAACACCACCTTTGTAAATATTCTATTATGTCTTAATTTGAAATCATTATTTTCACACTCCTTACTATTATATTTTACATTTAAATTTTCCCATATCTTTTTTTCATCTAATTCCGGAAAAACTACTTTCCAAAATTTCTCAGCAGCCGGCCTTCTACACACTTTTCCTACCATTATTCTATACAATCTTTTCACTGGTATACTAGATAAATGTACTTTCTTCTTACTGCTACCAATGAACAAATTAGGAAATACAAATAAATCTTCTCTTTCAACTTCACTATTTATTAAATCAACCCATTCTCTTGGTATACTATTCTTTATCTTGTTATACATATTATTCACTGTTCCCCTTCCCACCTCTTCATCCCATTCATTGATTATGTCAAAAATAGCTTCCCCAGGTAAAAACCCTGGAATTACCTCATATGTATAATCTTTTATTTGCCGTAGACCTGCACTCATAAATACTTTATTATACAAAACTTTTTCTTTGTTCTTGATTTTCTCATTCAGAAATATAGGTTGATTCATAATCAGGTCAATATGTCCACATTCATAATATACATTTGGCAACAACTCTGCCCATGCATTTAGCACCTCTTTATAAAAATCTGGTACCTTTTCAAACATTGCCCTTTTAAGCCCCATCAATAAACCATTATCCTCACAACCACCACTCTCCTCTAAGTAGACTTTAAAGAAGTGTTTCCAGCCATAATCTTCACTGTCATACAAATATTTCTTTACTGTTTTTATCCTAATAGCTTTTCTTTTGACATCTAAATCTACAAGTTTTAAACCTCCATCCACATAGTCAGCAATCAATGTTTTCTGAGCTATTCTCACTCCTTTACCATCCCATATAAAATTTGACACCACATTATTCAATTCATTTAGGACCCACTCCGGCATGTCCAGGACTCCCAAAACATACACAAATTTGGATAATACCAAAGCATTTGCAACAATTACTTTCCCTTGTAACTTAAGTTTTCTATTTTTCCAGAAATTCAACGTTAGCTTGACTTTATTAAGGATCCCAGTCCAAGTTATATCTTTTGCCTCTTTCTCCTTTACACCAATGTTTACTCCCAGCACTTTAATAAAATCCTTTGCGCTCTTGAATGGAATCTCACACCCTTTTACATTGATATCCCCAACAAACATTATTTCAGTCTTCTCTATATTAACTTTAGCACCCGATGCCTTGCCATATATATCTATGATTTCCATAATGCTTCCAATACTTTCTATATCCTTCACAGTACAAGTAGTGTCATCAGCGTACTGATGTACAACACTGACACCACCACCTGGGATTCCAACACCCCTTACTTCTTTATTACTATTTATCAATGTAGCTAACGGTTCTGTAGAAACACTGTACAGCAGAGCTGACAAAGGACAGCCCTGCCTTACTGACCTCTCCACAGGGAAAGTATCTGTTAACACTCCGTTACATTTCACACAACTTTTAGCCCCACTATACAACAGGTTGATCCAAGATACAAACTTTGGCCCAAACCCAAACCTCTCCATAGTTTGTAATAAAAAGCTGTGCTCCACTCTATCAAAAGCTTTGTTAAAATCCAAACTTAAAACTATACCACCTTCATTTTTCATTTGATTAACAACATCCCTAATTGTACAAATTACATCTGCAATATCTCTTCCAGGTATGCCGTAGGCTTGTGTTGATTCAATAATACTCCCAATCACCTTTTTCATCCTATTCGCTAACACTTTAGTCAGTATCTTATAGTCCGAATTTAGAAGGCTAATAGGCCTATAATTTTCTAACTTTAATCTACTGCCCCTATTTTTGAATAAGATCGTTAACATTCCAGTTGACATAGACTCAGGGATTTCCTTATTCTCTTCCATATAATGAAACACCCTCACTAAAATGGGTGCCAAAATATCTACAAAGACTTTATAGAACTCATTTGTTAAACCGTCCAAACCCGGACTTTTATTACCTTGCGTGCTAACAATTGCTTCCTTGATTTCCATAATCGAAATCTCTTCATCACACATCATTCTCTCTGCCTGCGATACTTTGGCACTAATTGTATCCAACACTTTTACAACACACACTTTCTCTACATCATTCTTTTTGTAAAGATTTCTGTAAAAGTTTTCAACTGTCTCTAAGATCCCAACAAAATCGTTTACCTTTACACCTCTTTCATCTTCCAACTCTACAATGTAACTCTTAGTTTGTTTTCTTTTTTCCAGACCCAAAAAAAAGGATGTACATTTCTCTCCCTCCAAAGCGTACTGTGCCCTGCTCCTAACAATAGCACCCAAACATTTCTTTTTTTCATAACTACCCAGCTCTGCATGGATTTTCAAATAATTCACAACATCATAGTCTGGATCCGTATCAGCCTTTTCAAGTTCATGCAACATCCTATTCCTAAGCATTATTTCTTTCTGCTTATCTAACCGGTTATGATTTTTTGCGTACCTAATACTCCTATTTTTTACTTTTGCTTTCACTTCCTCCCACCATAAACACACATTCTCTTTTAACAGTACATTAGACATTTCATCATTAATACATTCAACAATTTCATTTCTATATCCTTCTTCCTTTAACAGACTGGCATTTAAACACCATACACCTCCCCCTCTCCTCTCCACACCAAAACCCATTTCAAATGACATTACTGCATGATCACTATATGCTGTAAAGGTATATGACACCTTCTTAACATTCTGCACCAATTCTTGTTTTGCTAGACATAAATCAATTCTGCTTTGTTTTAATTCCTTTAGAACCACCTGCCTTCTAGAGAATACTCTTCTGTTTGGATTTTCAGCCCTCCATATATCTACTAGATTCTCCTCATTCATAAGTTTCCATAATGCATTTCTAGAAGAGTCATATCTGAATTTAGCACAACTAGAGGCATCCATTCTACTACACCTCACATTAAAATCTCCTATCAGTATACAGTTTTCTGAGCACAGTGTTTTTAATTTGTGAAACATTTCTCTCCTTTCAGATTCAATATTTGAAGCATAAACATTAATTAAACGAAAAACTACATTTTGAACTTCAAATTCATTTACAATAAGTCTACCATCATTGTCAGCATATATTTGTTTTACATTCTGCACCACATAATTTTTTATCAAAATAGCCACACCACATGTTTTATCTCCTCCATGACTACAAAAAATTAAATCAGACCATTTACTCTTAATCTCCTGCATTTTGGATTCTGTCCAATTGGTCTCTTGAAAACACAACATGTCTGCCTTAACAGACACTAATACCTGCTCAAATTTTCTCATGTTTCTCAAACTGTTACCGTTTAGGGATGCGACTGTAATCATTATTAATGTTTGCAGAAGTATAATCAGAGTCAAACAAGTCCTTTCAAATCCTACTTTTTCTTTTTTCCAAATCCCATCATCTCCCTGGTTTTCGACAATGACCTCTTATTTTTTACAAACAACTGAAGATCCTCACCATCTATTTCATCATCCGTCTCTTTGTTTGGATTTTTTGGGGGGAGCGGCTGTGAAGCCTTTTGAAAAGTGCGCTTTAACAGTGCCCGTGACTTCAGTGGACCCAACCCACTCTTTGGTGTAATTCTCACACAGGCTTAAAGCTGGCTCAGGCACCTGAGAAGCACCTTGCACCATCTCCACCTGTGTATGTATTTCACCCATCATGTGCTGCTGTTCCACCTTGTCAGCAGCAGAGACTAAAACCCCGTCTCGTGCTTTGCCATAAGACATTACAGGCTCTTCAAGCTTATCTGCCATTGTCTCTGGAGTCACACTCTCCATGTCACTCTCATCCTCTCTCTCCATCGGCACACTCCCCTCCCCTTCCTCAGACGTGAGGTCCATTGTTTGCAAAAGTAAGTGATCTTCTCCCTTATTACAGCTACATCTAACTTTGGGTCTGTCACACATTTTGCACACATTTCCTATGTTCCGACATTCTCTGGCATAATGCCCTTGTTCACTACATTTGTGGCATGTGAATTCCGGACATTCCTTTAGTATGTGCCCCGGCTGAATACATAATCTACATACCTTCACTTGATTGTCGTGGATTACACGAAAATATTCAAATCCCTCGACAGTGTTAAATTTGGTAGAATATGGCAAGGATTGCACATTGTCTGTAAACTTTACCTTGCAAAATCTCGTCCCATCTACAATGTCCGTTCCTGGCCACATCCTCCTCTTGATTGGCGTGGTCGCCTTCACATTCCAGCCTTTTAGTTTCTCTTCTATCTCCTCATCCGTAATGTATGCGGGCAAGTTCAAAAAGGACACCACCAGCTCATCGTTCCCTAATTCTTTAGCCATGATTTGACAGTTCTTTATCTTTAGCCCGTCTATTAGTCTTTCTTTTCCATTTACATGAGACATTGTTATTTCATACTTATTTCCGTCTTTCATTCGACATCCCAGTATTGCTCCGCAAACTTCCTTTATTCCTCTCAGCAATTCCATCGTTGTTATTTTCCCTTCTCCACTTATTTCCACGTTCACCGTCAGTTCCTTCTCATATGTTATTTTTTTCAGTTCTTCGTTTAACATTCTGATTTCACTGTTGTCCTTTCTCGTCGTCGTTTGTATTCTTGATGTCGAAGCCATGTTGTCTGTCCGGTTATTTTAAGCAATATCCCCCAAACAGCTCACGCTGATGGGGGACAATAGCAAAAAAGTTTCACAGAAACTTCACTACAGTCACTCACAAACTTTCAAACTTATAAAGCAAACAGACCTCCAAAAACAACGATATTCTCTCTCAAGCACTCAGACACCTGCTTCTCTTCCACTTCTGAAACTCCAAAAAGGGGCGTGTGAAGCGAACGTGATAACCACTACACTACAGAAACTGCTGCTACATTTATCTACAAGGAGTAAACCGAATTTTACAGATATTCATGGCACGTATTCGAATTTCCAAAATACAGATTTTATGAAAATAACTATTCTCTGTTAAAAGTATAGTGCCTACTGCACGTCTCAAAGAGCACTGTTTCCACCCGGTTTCGAACCGATGAACTTTTGCGTGTTAAGCGAATGTGATAACCACTACACTACAGAAACTGCTGCAACGCTTATCCGCAAGGAGTAAACCGAATTTTACGATATTCATGGCACGCTTTCGAATTTCCAAAATTGAGAATTAATGAAATTCTCTGTTACCACTATGATACTTCTTGAAGGTGTCAATGAACGTTGTTTCCACAGGTTTCGAACCAGGGACCTTTCGTGTGTGAAGCGAACGTGATAAACACTACACTACAGAAACTGCTGCTACATTTAGCCACAAGGAGTAAACCGAATTTTACAGATATTCATGGCACGTATTCAAATTTCCAAAATACAGAATTAATGAAAATAACTTTTCTCTGTTAAAAGTACAGTACCTACTGCACGTGTCAAAGAGCACTGTTCCCACCCGGTTTCGAACCGAGGACCTTTCGCGTGTTAAGCAAATGTGATTCCCATTACACTACAGAAACTGCTGCTACATTTTGCTACAAGGAGTAAACCGAATTTTACAGATATTCATGGCACGTATTCGAATTTCCAAAATAATGCATTAATGAAATTCTCTGTTACCGCTATAGTACTTCTTGAAAGTGTCAATGAGCATTGTTTCCACCAGGTTTCGAACCAGGGACCTTTCGCGTGTGAAGCTAATGTGATAACCACTACACTACAGAAACTGCTGCTACAATTACCTGCAAGGAGTAAACCGAATTTGACAGACATTCATGGCACGTATTCGAATTTCAAAAATACAGAATTTATGAAAATAACTTTTCTCTGTTAAAAGTACAGTACCTACTGCACATGTCAAATAGCACTGTTTCCACCCGGTTTCGAACCGAGGACTTTTCGCGTGTAAAGCAAACGTGATAACCACTACACTACAGAAACTGCTACTTGATTTTTCTGCAGGGAGTAAACCGAATTTTACAGATATTCATGGCACGTATTCGAATTTCCAAAATAAGGCATTAATGAAATTCTCTGTTACCGCTATAGTACTTCTTGAATGTGTCAATGAGCGTTGTTTCAGCCAGGTTTCCAACCAGGGACCTTTCGCGTGTGAAGCAAACGTGATAACCACTACACTACAGAAACTGCTGCTACAATTATCTTGCAAGGAGTAAACCGAATTTTACTGATATACATGGCACGTGTTCAAATTTCCAAAATTAGGTATTTATGAAAATAACTATTCTCTGTTAAAAGTATAGTACCTACTGCACGTGTCAAAGAGCACTGTTTCCGCTCGGTTTCGATCCGAGGACCTTTCGCGTGTTAAGCGAACGTGATAACCACTACACTACAGAAACTGCTTCTACAATTAGCTGCAAGGAGTAAACCGAATTTTACCGATATTCATGGCACATATTTGAATTTCCAAAATAAGGCATGAACGAATTTCTCTGTTACCACTATGATACTTCTTGAATGTGTCATTGAGCGTTGTTTCCGCCCGGTTTCGAACCAAAGACTTTTCGCATGTGAATCAAACGTGATAACCACTACACTACAGAAACTGCTGCTACATTTATCTACAAGGAGTAAACCGAATTTTACAGATATTCATGGCACGTATTCTAATTTCCAAAATAAGGTATTTATGAAAATAACTATTCTCTGTTAAAAGTACAGTGCCTACTGCACGTGTCAAAGAGCACTGTTTCCGCCCGGTTTCGAACCGAGGACTTTTCGCGTGCTAAGCGAACGTGATAACCACTACACTACAGAAACTGCTGCTACATTTAGCTACGAGGAGGAAACCGAATTTTACTGATATTCATGGCACGTATTCGAATTTCCAAAATAAGGCATTAATGAAATTCTCTGTTACCGCTATAGTACTTCTTCAACGTGTCAATGAGCGTTGTTTCCGCCCGGTTTCGAACCAGGGACCTTTCGCTTTACACGCGAAAGGTCCTCGGATCGAAACCGGGCGGAAACAGTGCTCTTTGACACGTGCAGTAGGTACTTTACTTTTAACAGAGAATAGTTATTTTCATAAATACCTAATTTTGGAAATTTGAACACGTGCCATGTATATCAGTAAAATTCGGTTTACTCCTTGCAAGTTAATTGTAGCAGCAGTTTCTGTAGTGTAGTGGTTATCACGTTTGCTTCACACGCGAAAGGTCCCTGGTTCGAAACCGGGCGGAAACAACGCTCATAGACACGTTCAATAAGTACTATAGCGGTAACAGAGAATTTCATTAATGCCTTACTTTTGGAAATTCGAATACGTGCCATGAATATCTGTAAAATGCGGTTTACTCCTTGTAGCAAAATGTAGCAGCAGTTTCTGTAGTGTAGTGGTTATCACGTTTGCTTAACACGCGAAAGGTCCTCGGATCGAAACCGGGCGGAAACAGTGCTCTTTAACACGTGCAGTAGGTACTATACTTTTAACAGAGAATAGTTATTTTCATAAATACCTAATTTTGGAAATTTGAACACGTGCCATGTATATCAGTAAAATTCGGTTTACTCCTTGCAAGTTAATTGTAGCAGCAGTTTCTGTAGTGTAGTGGTTATCACGTTTGCTTCACACGCGAAAGGTCCCTGGTTCGAAACCGGGCGGAAACAACGCTCATAGACACGTTCAATAAGTACTATAGCGGTAACAGAGAATTTCATTAATGCCTTACTTTTGGAAATTCGAATACGTGCCATGAATATCTGTAAAATGCGGTTTACTCCTTGTAGCAAAATGTAGCAGCAGTTTCTGTAGTGTAGTGGTTATCACGTTTGCTTAACACGCGAAAGGTCCTCGGTTCGAAACCGGGTGGAAACAGTGCTCTTTGACACGTCCAGTAAGGTACTGTACTTTTAACAGAGAAAAGTTATTTTCATAAATTCTGTGTTTTGGAAATACCAATACGTGCCATGAATATCAGTAAAATTAGGTTTCCTCCACGTAGCTAAATTTAGCAGCAGTTTCTGTAGTGTAGTGGTTATCACGTTCGCTTAACACTTGAAAAGTCCTCGGTTCGAAACCGGGCAGAAACGCTGCCCTTTGACACATGCAGTAGGTACTATACTTTTAACAGAGAATAGTTATTTTCATAAATTCTGTTTTTTCGAAATTCGAATACGTGCCATGAATATCGGTAAAATTCGGTTTACTCCTTGCAGCAAAATGTAGCAGCAGTTTCTGTAGTGTAGTGGTTATCACGTTTGCTTAACACGCGAAAGGTCCTCGGATCGAAACCGGGCGGAAACAGTGCTCTTTAACACGTGCAGTAGGTACTATACTTTTAACAGAGAATAGTTATTTTCATAAATACCTAATTTTGGAAATTTGAACACGTGCCATGTATATCAGTAAAATTCGGTTTACTCCTTGCAAGATAATTGTAGTAGCAGTTTCTGTAGTGTAGTGGTTATCACGTTTGCTTCACACGCGAAAGGTCCCTGGTTCGACAACCGGGCGGAAACAACGCTCATTGACACATTCAAGAAGTACTATAGCGGTAACAGAGAGTTTCATTAATGCCTTATTTTGGAAATTCGAATACGTGCCATGAATATCTGTAAAATTCGGTTTACTCCCTGCAGAAAAATCAAGTAGCAGTTTCCGTAGTGTAGTGGTTATCACGTTTGCTTTACACGCGAAAGGTCCTCGGTTCGAAACCGGGTGGAAACAGTGCTATTTGACATGTGCAGTAGGTACTGTACTTTTAACAGAGAAAAGTTATTTTCATAAATTCTGTATTTTTGAAATTTGAACGCGTGCCATGAATATCAGTAAAATTCGGTTTACTCCTTGCAAAACTATAGCAGCAGTTTCTGTAGTGTAGTGGTTATCATGTTTGCTTCACACGGGAAAGGTCCCTGGTTTGAAACCAGGCGGAAACAACGCTCATTGACACATTGAAGAAGTACCACAGTGGTAACAGAGAATTTCATTAATCCCTTATTTTGGAAATTCGAATACGTGCCATGAATATCTTTAAAATTCGGTTTACTCCTTGCAGCTAATTGTAATACTAGTTTCTGTGGTGTAGTGGTTATCATGTTTGCTTCACACGCGAAAGGTCCCTGGTTCGATACCTGGCGAAAACAACACTCATTGACACGTTCAAGAAGTACTGTAGCGGTAACAGAGAATTTCATTAATGCCTTATTTTGGAAATTTGAATACGTGCCATGAATATCTGTAAAATTCGGTTTACTCCTTGCATAAAAATCAAGCAGCAGTTTCTGTAGTGTAGTGGTTATCACGTTCGCTTCACACGTGAAAGGTCCCTGGTTCGAAACCAGGCGGAAACAACGCTCATTAACACATTCAATTAGTACCACAGAGAATTTCATGAATCGCTTATTTTGGAATTTCGAATACGTTCCATGAATATCTTTAAAATTCGGTTTACTCCTTGCAGCTAATTGTAGCAGTAGTTTCTGTGGTGTAGTGTTTATCAAGTTCGCTTCACACGCGAAAGGTCCCCGGTTCGAAACCAGGCGGAAACAACGCTCATTAACACATTCAATTAGTACCACAGAGAATTTCATGAATCCCTTATTTTGGAAATTCGAATACGTGCCATGAATATCTGTAAAATTCGGTTTACTCCTTGCAGCTAATTGTAGAAGCAGTTTCTGTAGTGTAGTGGTAATCACATTTGCTTAACACGCAAAAGGTCTTTGGATCGAAACCGGGCGGAAACTGTGCTCTTTAACACGTGCAGTAGGTACTTTACTTTTAACAGAGAATAGTTATTTTCATAAATACCTAATTTTGGAAATTTGAACACGTGCCATGAATATCAGTAAAATTCGTTTTACTCCTTGCAAAAATTGTAGCAGCAGTTTCTGTACTGTAGTGGTTATCACGTTTGCTTCACATGCAGAAGGTCCCTGATTCGAAACTAGGTGGAAACAACGCTCATTGACACAATGAAGAAGAACCATAGTGGTAACAGAGAATTTCATTAATCCCTTAATTCGGAAATTCGAACACGTGCCATGAATATCTTTAAAATTTGGTTTACTCCTTGCAGCTAATTGTAGAAGCAGTTTCTGTAGTGTAGTGGTAATCACATTTGCTTAACACGCGAAAGGTCCTCGGTTGGAAACCGGGTGGAAACAGTGCTCTTTGTCACGTGCAGTAGGCACTGTACTTTTAACAGAAAATAGTTATTTTCATAAATTCTGTATTGTGGAAATTCGAATACGTGCCATGAATATCTGTAAAATTCGGTTTACTCCTTGTAGCAAACTGTAGCAGCAGATTCTGTAGTGTAGTGGTTATCATGTTCGCTTAACACGCGAAAGGTCCTCCTTTCGAAACCGGTCGGAATCAACGCTCAATGACACATTCAAGAAGTATCATAGTGGTAACAGAGAAATTCGTTAATGCCTTATTTTGGAAATTAGAATACGTGCCATGAATATCGGTAAAATTCGGTTTACTCCTTGCAGCTAATTGTAGAAGCAGTTTCTGTAGTGTAGTGGTTATCACGTTCGCTTAACACGCGAAAGGTCCTCGGACCGAAACCGTGCGGAAACAGTGCTCTTTAACACGTGCAGTAGGTACTTTACTTTTAACAGAGAATAGTTATTTTCATAAATACCTAATTTTGGAAATTTGAACACGTGCCATGTATATCAGTAAAATTCGGTTTACTCCTTGCAAGATAATTGTTGCAGCAGTTTCTGTAGTGTAGTGGTTATCTCGTTTGCTTCACACGCGAAAGTTCCCTGGTTCGAAACTGGGCGGAAACAACGCTCATTGACAAATTCAAGAAGTACTATAGCGGTAACAGAGAATTTCATTGATGCCTTATTTTGGAAATTCGAATACGTGCCATAAATATCTGTAAAATTCGGTTTACTCCTTGTAGCAAACTGTAGCAGCAGTTTCTGTAGTGTAGTGGTTATCACATTTGCTTAACATGCGAAATGTCCTCGGTTCGAATCCGGGTGCAAACAGTGCTCTTTGACACGTGCAGTAGGCACTATACTTTTAACAGAGAATAGTTATTTTCATAAATTCTGTATTTTGGAAATTCGAATACGTGCCATGAATATCTGTAAAATTCGGTTTACTCCTTGTAGATAAATGTAGCAGCAGTTTCTGTAGTGTAGTGGTTATCACGTTTGCTTCACAAGCGAAAAGTCTTTGGTTCGAAACCGGTCGGAAACAACGCTCAATGACACATTCAAGAAGTATCATAGTGGTAACAGAGAAATTCGTTCATGCCTTATTTTGGAAATTCGAATACGTGCCATGAATATCGGTAAAATTCGGTTTACTCCTTGCAGCTAATTGCAGAAGCAGTTTCTGTAGTGTAGTGGTTATCACGTTCGCTTAACACGCGAAAGGTCCTTGGTTTGAAACCGGGCAGAAACATTGCTCTTTGACACATGCAGTAGGTACTGTACTTTAAACAGAGAATAATTATTTTCATAAATGCCTTATTTTGGAAATTCGAATACGTGCCATGAATATCTGTAAAATTCGGTTTACTTCTTGCAGAAAAATCAAGCAGCAGTTACTGTAGTCTAGTGGTTATCACAATCGCTTTACACGCGAAATGTCCTCGGTTTGAAAAAAGGGTGGAAACAGTGCTCTTTAACACGTGCAGTAGGTACTATACTTTTAACAGAGAATAATTATTTTCATAAATACCTAATTTTGGAAATTTGAACACATGCCATGAATATCAGTAAAATTCGGTTTACTCCTTGTAGCAACCTGTAGCAGCAGTTTCTGTAGTGTAGTGGTTATAACGTTTGCTTAACACGCGAAAGGTCCTCGGTTCGAAACCGGGTGGAAACAGTGCTCTTTGACACGTGCAGTAGGTACTGTTCTTTTAACAGAGAAAAGTTATTTTCATAAATTCTGTATTTTGGAAATTCCAATACGTGCCATGAATATCAGTAAAATTCGGTTTCCTCCTCGTAGCTAAAAGTAGCAGCAGTTTCTGTAGTGTCGTGGTTATCATGTTCGCTTAACACGCGAAAAGTCCTCGGTTCGAAACCGGGTGGAAACAGTGCTATTTGACACGTGCAGTAGCTACTGTACTTTTAACAGAGAATAGGTATTTTCATAAATTCTGTATTTTGGTAATTCGAATACGTGCCATGAATATCTGTAAAATTCGGTTTACTCCTTGCAGCTAATTGTAGCAGCAGTTTCTATAGTGAAGTGGTTATCACGTTCGCTTTACACGCGAAAGGTCCTCGAATCAAAACCGGGTGGAAATAGTGCTCTTTGACACGTGCAGTAGGTACTGTACTTTTAACAGAGAATAGTTATTTTCATAAATTCTGTATTTTGGAAATTCGAATACGTGCCATGAATATCTGTAAAATTCGGTTTACTCCTTGCAGATAATTGTATTACTAGTTTCTGTGGTGTAGTGGTTATCACGGTCGCTACACACGCAAAAGGTCCCTGGTTCGAAGCCAGGCGAAAACAACGCTCATTGATACATTCAAGAAGTACTTTCGCTGTAAAAGAGAATTTCATTAATGCCATATTTTGGAAATTCGAATACGTGCCATGAATATCTGTAAAATTCGGTTTACTCCTTGCAGAAAAATCAAGCAGCAGTTTCTGTAGTGTAGTGGTTATCATGTTCGCTTCACACGTGAAAGGTACCCGGTTCGAAACCAGGCGGAAATAACGCTCATTGACACATTCAATTAGTACCACAGAGAAGTTCATGAATCTCTTACTTTGGAAATTCAAATACGTTCCATGAATATCTTTAAAATTCGGTTTACTCCTTGCAGCTAATTGTAGCAGTAGTTTCTGTGGTGTAGTGTTTATCACGTTCGCTTCACACACGAAAGGTCCCTGGTTCGAAACCAGCGGAAACAATGCTCATTGACACATTCAAGAAGTACTATAGCGGTAACAGAAAATTTCATTAATGCATTTTTTTGGAAATTCGAATACGTGCCATGAATATCTGTAAAATTCGGTTTACTCCTTGCAGGAACATCAAGCAGCAGTTTCTGTAGTGTAGTGGATATCACGTTTGCTTTACACTCGAAAGGTCCTCGGTTCAAAACCGGGTGGAAACAGTGCTATTTGACATGCGCAGTAGGTACTGTACTTTTAACAGAGAAAAGTTATTTTCATAAATTTTGTATTTTGGAAATTCGAATACGTGCCATGAATATCTGTAAAATTCGGTTGACTCCTTGCAGGTAATTGTAGCAGCAGTTTCTGTAGTGTAGTGGTTATCACGTTTGCTTCACAAACGAAAAGTGATTGGTTCGAAACCGGTCGGAAACAACGCTCAATGACACATTCAAGAAGTATCATAGTGGTAACAGAGAAATTCGTTCATGCCTTATTTTGGAAATTCGAATACGTGCCATGAATATCGGTAAAATTCGGTTTACTCCTTGCAGCTAATTGCAGCAGCAGTTTCTGTAGTGTAGTGGTTATCACGTTCGCTTAACACGCGAAATGGTCCTTGGTTTGAAACCGGGCAGAAACAGTGCTCTTTGACACATGCAGTAGGTACTGTACTTTAAACAGAGAATAATTATTTTCATAAATGCCTTATTTTGGAAATTCGAATACGTGCCATGAATATCTGTAAAATTCGGTTTACTTCTTGCAGAAAAATCAAGCAGCAGTTACTGTAGTCTAGTGGTTATCACAATCGCTTTACACGCGAAATGTCCTCGGTTCGAAAAACGGGTGGAAACAGTGCTCTTTAACACGTGCAGTAGGTACTATACTTTTAACAGAGAATAATTATTTTCATAAATACCTAATTTTGGAAATTTGAACACATGCCATGAACATCAGTAAAATTCGGTTTACTCCTTGTAGCAAACTGTAGCAGCAGTTTCTGTAGTGTAGTGGTTATCACGTTTGCTTCACATGCGAAAAGTCTTTGGTTCAAAACCGGTCGGAAACAACGCTCAATGACACATTCAAGAAGTATCATAGTGGTAACAGAGAAATTCGTTAATGCCTTATTTTGCAAATTCGAATACGTGCCATGAATATCGGTAAAATTTGTTTTACTCCTTGCAGCTAATTGTAGAAGCAGTTTCTGTAGTGTAGTGGTTATCAAGTTTGCTTAACAAGCGAAAGGTCCTCAGATCGAAACCAGGCAGAAACAGTGCTCTTTAACACGTGCAGTAGGTACTTTACTTTTAACAGAGAATAGTTATTTTCATAAATACCTAATTTTGGAAATTTGAACACGTGCCATGTATATCAGTAAAATTCGGTTTACTCCTTGCAAGATAATTGTAGCAGCAGTTTCTGTAGTGTAGTGGTTATCACGTTCGCTTATCACGTTCGCTTAACACGCAAAAGGTCCTCGGATCAAAACCGGGGAGAAACAGTGCTCTTTGACACGTGCAGTAGGTACTGTACTTTTAACAGAGAATTGTTCTTTTCATAAATTCTGTATTTTGGAAATTCGAATACGTGCCATGAATATCAGTAAAATTCGGTTTACTCCTTGTAGCAAACTGTAGCAGCAGTTTCTGTAGTGTAGTGGTTATCACGTTTGCTTCACACGCGAAAGGTCCCTGGTTCGAAACCAGGCGGAAACAACGCTCATTGACAAATTCAAGGAGTATCGTAGTGGTTACAGAGAATTTCAATAATTCCTTATTTTGGAAATTCTAATACCTGCCATGAATATTTTTAAAATTCGGTTTACTCCTTGCAGCTAATTGTACCAGCAGTTTCTGTACTGTAGTGGATATCATATTTGCTTTACACGAGAAAGGTCCTCGGTTTGAAACCGGGCAGAAACAGTGCTCTTTGACACATGCAGTAGGTAATGTACTTTAAACAGAGAATCGTTATTTTCATAAATGCCTTATTTTGGAAATTCGAATACGTGCCATGAATATCTGTTAAATTCGGTTTACTTCTTGCAGAAAAATCAAGAAGCAGTTTCTGTAGTCTAGTGTTTATCACGTTCGCTTTACACGCGAAATGTCCTCGGTTTGAAAAACGGGTGGAAACAGTGCTCTTTAACACGTGCAGTAGGTACTATACTTTAAACAGAGAATAGTTAATTTCGTAAATTCTGTATTTTGGAAATTCGAATACGTCCCATGAATATCGGTAAAATTCGGTTTACTCCTTGTAGCTAATTGTAGAAGCAGTTTCTGTAGTGTAGTGGTTATCACGTTCGCTTAACACGCGAAAGGTCCTCGGTTCGAAACCGGGTGGAAACAGTGCTCTTTGACACGTCCAGGAAGGTACTGTACTTTTAACAGAGAAAAGTTATTTTCATAAAGTCTGTATTTTGGAAATTCGAATACTTGCCATGAATATCTTTAAAATTCGGTTTACTCCTTGTAGCTAAATGTAGCAGCAGTTTCTGTATTCTAGTGGTTATCACGTCGAACCGAAGACGCGAAAGGTCCTCGGTTCGAAACCGGGTGGAAACAGTTCTCTTTGACATGTGCAGTAGGTACTATACTTTTAACAGAGAATAGTTATTTTCATAACTACCTAATTTTGGAAATTTGAACGCGTGCCATGAATATCTGTAAAATTCCGTTTACTCCTTGTAGCAAACTGTAACAGCAGTTTCTGTAGTGTGGTAATTATCACGTTTGCTTCACACGCGAAAGGTCCCTGGTTCGAAACCGGGTGGAAACAAACCTCATTGACACATTCAAGAAGTACTATAGCGGTAACAGAGAATTTCATTAATGCCTTATTTTGGAAATTCGAATACGTGCCATGTATATCTGTAAAATTCGGTTTACTCCTTGTAGCTAAATGAAGCAGCAGTTTCTGTAGTGTAGTGGTTATCATGTTCGCTTAACACGCGAAAGGTCCTCGGTTCGAAACTGGGTGGAAACAGTGCACTTTGACACGTGCAGTAGGCATTATACATTTACTGGAGAAGAGTTATTTTCATAAATTCTGTATTTTGGAAGTTCGAATACGCGCCATGAATATCAGTAAAATTAGGTTTACTCCTTGTAGCTAAATGTAGCAGCAGTTTCTGTATTGTAGTGGTTATCATGTTTGCTTCACACGCGAAAGGTCCCTGGTTCGAAACCAGGCGGAAACAACGCTCATTGACACATTGAAGAAGTACCATGGTGGTAACAGAGAATTTCATTAATCCCTTATTTTGGAAATTCGAATACGTGCCATGAATATCTTTAAAATTCGGTTTACTCCTTGTAGCTAAACGTAGCAGCAGTTTCTGTGGTGTAGTGGTTATCACGTTCGCTTCACACGCGAAAGGTCCCTGGTTTGAAACCAGGTGGAAACAACGCTCATCAACACATTCAATTAGCACCACAGAGAATTTGATGAATCCCTTATTTTGGAAATTCGAATACGTTCCATGAAAATCTTTAAAATTTGGTTTACTCCTTGCAGCTAATTGTAGCAGTATTTTCTGTGGTGTAGTATTTATCATGTTCGCTTCACACACGAAAGGTCCCTGGTTCGAAACCAGTGGAAACAACGCTCATTGACACGTTCAAGAAGTATCATAGTGATAACAGAGAAATTCATTAATGACTTATTTTGGAAATTCGAATACGTGCCATGAATATCGGTAAAATTCAGTTTACTCCTTGCAAAACAATCGAGCAGCGGTTTCTGTAGTGTAGTGGTTATCACGTTCGCTTTACACGCGAAAGGTCTTCGTTTCAAACCCGGGCGGAAACAGTGCTCTTTGACATGTGCAGCAGGTACTGTACTTTTAACAGAGAATAATTATTTTCATAAATCCCTAATTTTGTAAATTGGAATACATGCCATGAATATCTGTAAAATTCGGTTTACTCCTTGTAGCTAAATGTAGCAGCAGTTTCTGTAGTGTAGTGGTTATCATGTTTGCTTCACACGCGAAAGGTCCCTGGTTTGAAACCAGGTGAAAACAACGCTCATTAACACATTCAATTAGCACCACAGAGAATTTGATGAATCCCTTATTTTGGAAATTCGAATACGTGCCATGAAAATCTGTAAAATTCGGTTTACTCCTTGCAGAAAAATTATATAGCAGTTTCTGTAGTGTAGTGGTTATCACGTTTGCTTTACACGCGAAAGGTCCTCGGTTTGAAACCGGGCAGAAACAGTGCTCTTTGACAAGTGCAGTAGGTACTGTACTTTTAACAGAGAAAAGTTATTTTCATAAATTCTGTATTTTGGAAATTCGAATACGTGCCATGAATATCTGTAAAATTCGGTTTACTCCTTGTAGCTAAATATAGCAGCAGTTTCTGTAGTGTAGTGGTTATCACGTTTGCTTCACATGCGAAAAGTCCACGGTTCGAAGCCGGGCGGGGACAACGCTCATTTACACATTCAAGAAGTACCATAGTGGTAACAGAGAAATTCATTATTTTGGAAATTTGAATACGTGCCATGAATATCTGTAAAATTCGGTTTACTCCTTGCAGGAAAATTAAGTAGCAGTTTCTGTAGTGTAGTGGTTATCACGTTTGCTTTACACGCGAAAGGTCCTCGGTTCGAAACCGGGCGGGGACAATGCTCATTGACACATTCAAGAAGTATCATAGTGGTAACAGAGAAATTCATTAATGCCTTATTTTGGAAATTCGAATACGTGCCATGAATATCGGTAAAATTCGGTTTACCACTTGCAGAAAGATCGAGCAGCGGTTTCTGTAGTGTAGTGGTTATCACGTTCGCTTTACACGCGAAAGGTCCTCGGTTCGAAACCTTGTGGAAACAGTGCTCTTTTACACGTGTTGATGATCTGTTACTTGAGAAGGAGACCAAGTCAGGACGCTGGACCGGGTGGATTCAATTATAGTAAGGCATTTTATTATGAGACAAAGATATTTGGCAAAGCGTGCACGGACTCCTTCGTTTAGCTCATAGGGAACTAGCGGAAGAGAGCCCCGAAACATGGTGTGCATCCAATTTATACAATGAAATAACAGTGTGTTGACATAGGTTGAGTCTAGTAGGTCCGCTCTCCTGACTGGTCGATGAGTGGAGGGACGGTCCATTCTCCAGGTGGTGTCGACTTCCCATTGGCCCTGGGCAGTGTCCTTTGTCCTCGGAGTCCAACACCCCTAAGTGTGTTTTTCTGCTAATTCGTGTCTGGTTGGTTACGATATTCATGGAATGTTGTTTTTTACACCAGTGGTCAGTTCGTGTGGCTAGGGCGCTTTCATGTCTTGACATTTTTGTGTGAGTGCTTAAGTCAGCCATCTGTCTCTGGGTGTGGTCGTGATTGGTATCAGTTGGTTGCTCAATATGTCTCTGGAATTTTGTTGTGTGCTGTTGTGAAGCATGTTGTGCAAATGCCCTCCTTATATATCATTAGGTAAAACGTTAGATTATCTTTATTACAAATCCCCCTCTTCACGTCTGCAAGACGTGACAAAGAAAAAGGGGAACAGGCTTGCTCGGCGGTAGGTACTTGTCGTCTCATTGATCTGAACTTTCACTCGGTCCGTAGCTCACCATCTGCTCCGTTATCATCTCTCTAAAGTTCTGGTTATTAAACCTCTTGCACACGGGACCAAACAACAACCACACAACCCAAACACACTCATACAGGTTAAAGCAGCCCATAATACAGTTCTTGCAACACTTTTCCATTTCCCAAACATGAGCTGTGTTATCAAAAATGTACGTACAGCAATGAACCTAATCATTCTACCTACACCATCCTCTTTGCCCGTAACCTATCGAGAGTTAGTCTATTTTACCAGGTCATGAGGGAGGTGGCGGAAAATTGGTCAGAGAACCTCTTTACTGCATCCCCGGTTTCATTCATGAATCTCTGTTGATTATAAAAGATGTCATTAATTCAATCCACATTATTATTTATTGTCAACTACCAACATAATGTAGTGTTAAAGCCTTCACATATTTGATTCATAACTTTGTATTCATCTGGAACCTCCCTGAGGATGCCAATAGCATCCATCTAGACAAAGCCATTCCCATCCTTATCAAAACTCCTCCTGTACCTACTTTAGCCTCCTATAACTGGTCTCTTATCACTAATTCAAACTGGTTGGACCAATAACCCCAGGGCGCAAGTTCCTAACCACCCTTTGTGGTAATTCTTGTCGTATGCGTCCTTTGCTGGTACTAGCCCACCCTTCATCAGCCATAGATGCTATGAGGTTACACATTTTCTCCTGTGCTTTCAAACCTAAGTCAGTCACATTAACGATTACCTTTCCAGCCGTTAAAATCATCTCAATTCTCGGTGCCATTCTTGTATCTATAACACTGGTGCTCATCAGGAATCCAGGTGAACCGAGGTGGGTTGGCTGAGTACTTCAATCTGGCCAACCCCAATTCCTGTACAGTTGTCTGCTTCCCCAAGGAATTGTTTAATGCTCACCTAAAATTCTACATCTTGATCTTCTTTGATTCCTTATTCTGTACGTCACTCATCAGTGTATTATATAGTTTATCTTCTACTTCTTCTCAATGACAACGGTATCGTATGATTAGTACCCGAAGGTGTTGGATCTGAATGTATCAGAAAGATTAGATTATGATGCAGCTCAGAGCCTCTACTCTTCCCAAAACCGTCAACCCTCTCCTGCCCTTAGTCGATCTGCTAGGTACCACCCCATACTCACACCTCTAGGAGCACACACAGTGATGAACGGTCGGGATAGGAAATCTTCGTTAAGGAGGTAACCCCCGGACCTTATTGGTTCTCGGTTCTTCTCCTAACTCTGTGTGTGATCATCAGTGCTCATATGTGTACATACCTTCTTGCAGTGGGTAACGTGGACACATGTGACTCTCTCAGCTTTCCTACTGGCAAAGGCAATGGTTTAATAGCACCTGGTATGGGCCTTCCCAACGGGACTGCTTCCAGTTTTTTCTCCTCAGGGACTGGATCCACACCCAGTCTCCTAGTTGGATTGAGTGAATCACCTTCTCCTGCAATTCACCTGTTGGACACAAAATCTTGGACATGGACATGAATCTGGTATGGGCCTTCCCAACGGGACTGCTTCCAGTTTCCTCAGGGACTGGATCCACACCCAGTCTCCTAGTTGGATTGAGTGAATCACCTTCTCCTGCAATTCACCTGTTGGACACAAAATCTTGGACATACGGGTTTGGTTAACAGTCTTCTCATGTGCTCTGCTAGTATATCTTTAACTTATATGTCTACCTGTTCTGGTATTTCTATTCTCCCTAACTCTGGCATTCTATAGGCTCTACCTGATTAGCTAAACTGTCATCCATCATTTAAAGAGATGGCTCTTAGTAAACCAACTCTAGGGATAATATCTTGACTTAATATTTTAGCTACCATAATCATGTCCACCAAGTAAGTTGTGAACGCTTCTACCCATTTGCTATACTTATCTGTTATTGTTAAACACCCCTTCTTCCCCTCAATTCGGAATAGTTCAATAAGTCCATTTCCAAATGTTGGAATGGACATTCTACAAAAAATTATCCTTCTATCTTCTATTCTTATGTCTTTTCTGTCTCTCCCAGTGTCTTTTCTGTCCTCACCTGTTTATAATTTAACTATGCTGGTCTCCACTCACTAACCGTTATCTAATTCTTCTGTGTCCCTTTTATCTTCTCTTCCTTGCTTATGCTCTCCTCCTCCTACTTCCAACCCATCAAGGTCTCAGCAGTGCAGGGGAGTACTAGAGGTCTCATTGTCTTATTCCATAGCTACTTAAATTTATCTCGATAACCTCAATGATCCTGGATCACCTACAGATATCATATATTCCTGTCCTGTTGGCTTAGAATATATCCTGATACTTGACAGAAGTCTACCATTATTAAACTTATTCAACAACAAAATATAATAATACTATTATATTAATTCCACAGTCTTGTTGTGTTAAATCTCTTCCACTAAATACAACCACAGCTGACTTCCTAAGGGAAAATAAACTTATCTAGATAATGTAAAAAGTACTCTTGCTTATTAATCTGAACTACTCCACTAAGAAAATGTATTATACCCTTGTTGTCATTCTGTCTTTTCATTAGTTCAAATTATCACTTGTGTCCAAGAACTTTAACTCCATCATAATTGTCAGTTCTCCAAATTTCCTTAAAGTCAGTATCACAAATGACCCTAAATTCACCATCCAAATGGCTTTTCATTGCGGCTGATCAGACCACAAAAGGAAATGTCACCAGAGGGGTCAAAAAGTCCTACCACCCTTTCAGAACCGTGTTTCTTACTATATTAGACAAATGAAGCTAGTAACTTTATCTACATTTTGTATCTCAATTTCCCAGAACATTCCCTATCAAAATAATTTCACGTGTTTAATTAAAACTCAGAAAACAAAACTTCAAAATGCCATGTGTGTATAGCCCTTTAAGATATCCTGTCCCTAGGTATTTTTCCCAAAGATAGTTAAGCGCTCCTTTTTCCATAAAATAACCACTTGGTCAGCATTTCCTCATACTACACCGATTCAGAAACCCAAAAGTTAACTACAAACAAAACCTAAAAATGCTTATAATTCTATTGTACTCCCCCCAATCATTAGTTTTAAACTTAATTGAACATGCGCTACCCTTGGCTACAATACTGTACTTCAATCTATGAAACCCCATTTTTTTTTTTTGGTTCAAATATTTTTTATTGAACACATACACAAGAATGGTGTATAGGTATAAAAGACAAGTTTACAGTTCTTATCTAAACATAAGAGAACAGACATTAACCAAAAGACCCAGTGTTCTGGGCACAAAACAAATATTACAAAACAAGACATACAAAACAAGGACAGGTAGAAAGAAAAAAGAAAAAAAAGAAAAAAGGGGGAAAAAAAAGGGTCGATGTAACCCCCCCCACTTATACCCCACTTTATCCCCCCTTATTCCACCCTATTCCCCTCCCAACTGCTCGGGTGGCGGGGCCAGCACACGCTGCCCAAAGGTAGATTACCGTATGACAATTGAGAGTGCGTTAAGTGCAAATTCACAGCGCCGCCTGGTCCAAGTAAGAGAGGAAAGGCTGCCAGATTTGATCAAATGTTGATAATTTATTGTACAAAATATATGTAATTCTTTCTAAGTGTACAGTGTTTGCCAATTCGCTGAGCCATAATTTGGTAGAGGGCGCTTCCCTCTTTTTCCAAAACAACAGGATTAATTATTTTGCCGAAATGAGACTGTAAGAGATTAGTTGTTTTTGGGAGTTGGTTAATCCGTTTAGGGAATCAGACACTCCCAGGATTATCAGAAGCGGGTCTGGGTCTATTGAAGTCTCCATAACTTCAGAGAGGACCCCAAAAATTCCACACCAATACCCATACAAGTTAGAGCATAGGGCAAAGCAGTGGAGAAGTGTACCCTGCTCAGCCTGACATTTATCACACATAGGGGATGTCCCAGGAAATATCCTATGCAGTTTGGTTTTGGAATAGTGTAATCTGTGTAATACCTTGAATTGTATGAGACGATGTCTGGAGTTAATGGAGCAGGTGTGGATATACTCCAAGCTGTCCTCCCAGTCTGCCACCGAAATATCAGTCCCTAGTTCTTCCTCCCATTTTGCCTTAATGGCATCAGTAGAGGGTGCGCTAACAGATTGAAAAGCATCATATATACGAGATATCAGCTTGTCTGAGGTGGGGCATATTTTTATGCATCCGTCAAATGTGGAAGGTTTATCATTCCCAAATGTTGGGAGGTATTTTCTAACATAGTCTCTAATCTGTAGGTATCTGAAAAAGTTACTTCTGGGAAGATTATAAGTTTCCCTCAGCGATTCAAAGGAAGCAAAGGTTCCCCCTATATATAAATCCCCTATGGTACTTATCCCCAACTCTCCCCACCGCTCAAAGGTGTTATCAAGGTTAGAGGGGGCAAAGGAGGGATTCCTGGCAACAGGAAGCATGAATGATATTGGTCTAAGATCAAAGTGGACTTTAATTTGCTTCCAGATTCGGACTGTGCTATGTATAATAGGATTGTTACGGTAAAGTGACATCTCCAGCTTGACAGGTGACAAAATCACAGCACCAATAGAGAAGGGGTGGCACTCCTCTCGCTCCATACTAAGCCAGCTGGATGGCGGGAGTGCGTCATCCAGCAGAAACGTAACAGCGCGGAGGTTGGCGGCCCAGTAGTAAAATATAAAGTTTGGGAGAGACAATCCTCCTTCCATCTTGGATTTACAGAGGTGTTTTTTACCTATCCTGTGTGTTTTATAATCCCAGATGAAAGGATTGATAATAGAGTCCAGTTGTTTATGAAAGGATTTAGGTATGAATACTGGGATGTTCTGGTATAGGTAGAGCAGTTGGGGAGGAAGACCATTTTAATGGCATTAATTCTTCCGAGCAGAGAAATTGGGAGAGTTCTCCAAAATTGTATGTTTGCCTTAAGTTTTTGCATCAGAGAGGGGAAATTATCTTTAAATAGTAAGGAGTATTGTTTGGTAACTACAATTCCAAGGTAGGTAAATTTATCTTAAGATAGCTTAACTGGAAGATGTTCTAGCCAGGAGGTGTTTTGCAACCGAATGGGCATTAATTCACTCTTGTTCCAATTTATTCTGTATCCCGAGAAGGTACCAAACAAATTAATCACCTCCAGAATAGCTGGAATACTATCTTGGGGTTCTGTTACATAGAGGAGAATGTCATCTGCGTATAGGGAAATCTTATTTAGAGTATGTTTAGTATTATAGCCGTGTATTGCTGCATGAGATCTGATCGCTTGAGCGAGAGGTTCAATAATTAGGGCGAAGAGCATAGGCGACAGCGCACAACCCTGCCTTGTCCCTCTGTGAAGGTTAAATCGGGGCGACAATGATTGGTTAGTGAGTATTCTCGCACAGGGGTTCCTATATAAAAGCTGGATCCACTTTATGAACCCATCTCCAATATTACATTTCTGTAGGACCTTGAATAGATAGGGCCACTCAACTTGGTCAAAGGCCTTTTCAGCGTCAAGAGATATAACGGCTAGGTCCACGTTAGGTAACCTCTGAGAATACACAATGTTGAATAGGCGCCTGAGATTGAAGAATGAGTTTCTGTTAGGGATAAAGCCGGTCTGGTCTGAATGGACCAATTTGCCAATTAAAGTGCTCAGCCTTTTAGCCAAAGTTTTTGCTAAAATCTTTTGGTCTGTATTAAGGAGGGATATTGGTCTGTATGACCCTACCTCTTCCGGATCCTTACCCTTCTTATGTATAACTGTAATAAACGCCTCATCCAAAGTGGATGGGAGCACTCCATCCTCGTTGGCCTGAACCAACATTTTGTGTAGGTAGGGAGAGAGCATGTTGCTGAATGTTTTGTAGAATTCACTCGGGTATCCATCTGGGCCCGGGGTCTTGCCACTCTTTAGAGATTTTATTGTTTCTGTAATTTCTTCAAGAGATATTTCCTTATTCAGGAAGTTAGAGTCTTCCTGGTTCAGGGCAGGAAGATTACAGTTCTCCAAAAAGTTTTGCATAATTAAGGGGTTAGGGTCCGCTTTAGATGTATATAAAGTCTCATAAAACTGACGGAATCTGTCATTTATGTCTTTGGGGGAAGAGAGTAATTCCCCAGATGCAGATTTAACTTTGTGAATCATTCGGTCACTCACATTCTTACGAAGTTGTCTGGCGAGTAGTTTGTGTGGTTTGTCACCAAACTCAAAATATTTTTGCTTGGCATAGAGAAAAGATTTAGCAATTTTAGCAGAGAGGATCTGATTGTATTTACATTTTAAAGACATCATTTTTTATGTTTCTCCTTAGATGAGTGTCTAGCATTCTCCCTATCCAGTAAGTGAATTTGTCCCTCCAGTTCTACCAATTCTCTTCTGTTTTGCCTACTCCTGGCAGTCTGAAAGGAGATGATACAGCCTCTCAAATAAGCCTTCAGCGTTTCCCACAATAATGCTGGGGAAGTCTCTGTGTTGTCGTTGGTATCAAAGAAAAATGTAATTTGATCTTTAAGATGTTCACAGAATGTTGGTTCTGTGAGGAGCTGAGGATTCAACCTCCAGACCCTCTCGTTTGGTACGATGTAACCCAATCTCAGGGAGAAGGTGAGTGGACTGTGGTCAGAGATTATAATATCATGATACCTCACATTACAGGTATAGGGGAGTAGTTTAGCATCACCCAATCTCAGGGAGAAGGTGAGTGGACTGTGGTCAGAGATTATAATATCATGATACCTCACATTACAAGTATAGGGGAGTAGTTTAGCATCAACCAAAAAGTAATCAATTCGAGTGTAAACATTGTGAACATGAGAGTAAAAGGAGTATTCCCTACCCGTAGGGTTACAGATCCTCCATATATCATGAGAGTAGAAGGAGTATTCCCTACCCGTAGGGTTAGAGATCCTCCATATATCATGAGAGTAGAAGGAGTATTCCCTACCCGTAGGGTTAGAGATCCTCCATATATCATGAGAGTAAAAGGAGTATTCCCTACCCGTAGGGTTACAGATCCTCCATATATCATGAGAGTAAAAGGAGTATTCCCTACCCGTAGGGTTACAGATCCTCCATATATCATGAGAGTAGAAGGAGTATTCCCTACCCGTAGGGTTACAGATCCTCCATATATCATGAGAGTAGAAGGAGTATTCCCTACCCGTAGGGTTACAGATCCTCCATATATCATGAGAGTAGAAGGAGTATTCCCTACCCGTAGGGTTACAGATCCTCCATATATCATGAGAGTAGAAGGAGTATTCCCTACCCGTAGGGTTACAGATCCTCCATATATCATGAGAGTAGAAGGAGTATTCCCTACCCGTAGGGTTACAGATCCTCCATATATCATGAGAGTAGAAGGAGTATTCCCTACCCGTAGGGTTACAGATCCTCCATATATCATGAGAGTAGAAGGAGTATTCCCTACCCGTAGGGTTAGAGATCCTCCATATATCATGAGAGTAGAAGGAGTATTCCCTACCCGTAGGGTTACAGATCCTCCATATATCATGAGAGTAAAAGGAGTATTCCCTACCCGTAGGGTTAGAGATCCTCCATATATCATGAGAGTAGAAGGAGTATTCCCTACCCGTAGGGTTAGAGATCCTCCATATATCATGAGAGTAGAAGGAGTATTCCCTACCCGTAGGGTTAGAGATCCTCCATATATCATGAGAGTAGAAGGAGTATTCCCTACCCGTAGGGTTAGAGATCCTCCATATATCATGAGAGTAGAAGGAGTATTCCCTACCCGTAGGGTTAGAGATCCTCCATATATCATGAGAGTAAAAGGAGTATTCCCTACCCGTAGGGTTACAGATCCTCCATATATCATGAGAGTAGAAGGAGTATTCCCTACCCGTAGGGTTAGAGATCCTCCATATATCATGAGAGTAAAAGGAGTATTCCCTACCCGTAGGGTTACAGATCCTCCATATATCATGAGAGTAAAAGGAGTATTCCCTACCCGTAGGGTTAGAGATCCTCCATATATCATGAGAGTAGAAGGAGTATTCCCTACCCGTAGGGTTAGAGATCCTCCATATATCATGAGAGTAGAAGGAGTATTCCCTACCCGTAGGGTTACAGATCCTCCATATATCATGAGAGTAGAAGGAGTATTCCCTACCCGTAGGGTTACAGATACTCCATATATCATGAGAGTAGAAGGAGTATTCCCTACCCGTAGGGTTAGAGATCCTCCATATATCATGAGAGTAGAAGGAGTATTCCCTACCCGTAGGGTTAGAGATCCTCCATATATCATGAGAGTAAAAGGAGTATTCCCTACCCGTAGGGTTACAGATCCTCCATATATCATGAGAGTAGAAGGAGTATTCCCTACCCGTAGGGTTAGAGATCCTCCATATATCATGAGAGTAGAAGGAGTATTCCCTACCCGTAGGGTTAGAGATCCTCAATATATCATGAGAGTAAAAGGAGTATTCCCTACCCGTAGGGTTAGAGATCCTCCATATATCATGAGAGTAGAAGGAGTATTCCCTACCCGTAGGGTTAGAGATCCTCCATATATCATGAGAGTAGAAGGAGTATTCCCTACCCGTAGGGTTACAGATCCTCCATATATCATGAGAGTAGAAGGAGTATTCCCTACCCGTAGGGTTAGAGATCCTCCATATATCATGAGAGTAGAAGGAGTATTCCCTACCCGTAGGGTTAGAGATCCTCAATATATCATGAGAGTAGAAGGAGTATTCCCTACCCGTAGGGTTAGAGATCCTCCATATATCATGAGAGTAGAAGGAGTATTCCCTACCCGTAGGGTTAGAGATCCTCCATATATCATGAGAGTAGAAGGAGTATTCCCTACCCGTAGGGTTACAGATCCTCCATATATCATGAGAGTAGAAGGAGTATTCCCTACCCATAGGGTTAGAGATCCTCCATATATCATGAGAGTAGAAGGAGTATTCCCTACCCGTAGGGTTACAGATCCTCCATATATCATGAGAGTAGAAGGAGTATTCCCTACCCGTAGGGTTAGAGATCCTCCATATATCATGAGAGTAGAAGGAGTATTCCCTACCCGTAGGGTTAGAGATCCTCCATATATCATGAGAGTAGAAGGAGTATTCCCTACCCGTAGGGTTACAGATCCTCCATATATCATGAGAGTAAAAGGAGTATTCCCTACCCGTAGGGTTAGAGATCCTCCATATATCAAATAAGTTCTAATTTTTTATGTAGGTATTTAAGAATTCTCTTGAATAGGAGGTAAGGGTTCGCCGGGTAGAGGATCTATCCAAATATTGGTCTAGTACACAGTTGAGGTCCCCTCCAATGACCAGGTTAGTATGGGAGATATCTGGAATCAGGGCAAGGACTCTTTTGAAAAAAGAGGGGTTATCAATGTTTGGCCCATATATATTTAGTAGAGTTACAGAAGTAGAGTGGATCTCTTCTATTACGATCACATAACGACCCTCTTTGTCCACAATAGGGGTTTTATGTTGAAAGGGAATTCCTTTCCGTACCAGAATCGCTGTGCCTCTCGTTTTGGCAGAGAAGTTAGAGTGATACACTTGCCCCACCCACTTACATTTAAGTCTGTTATGAGAATTGTTTTTCAGATTGGTTTCTTGCAAAAATATAATATCAGACGAGAGTGCTTTCAAGTGGGCTAGGACCTTGCCTTCTTAATTGGTTCATTTAAACCCTTGACATTCCAGGAAGTGAATGTAAGCCCCGCCCTCCTCTCATTTGTAGTTCCTATGGTGGCCTGCATAGCATGTAAGTTACTAAAAAGGTAAGAAAGCGCACCAAACCATCACGATCAGCATATGTAGCACCTACACCCGAGCAGTATCCAACCCACCCCTCCCCCCTGCAAGCACCTTTACTCTCCACCCTGTTCCCCTACTTTCCCCAACATTTACCCCTCCCATCAACCCACATTTAACAGGCATACACAAAAAGGAGAGAAAAAAACATGAAAATAAAAATAATAAACACATTGTCTGGCCGATGCCAAAAAAGCACGGCGCGACCTCGAACAAGAGGTAAAACAAAAATAAAATCCCAACTATACGTTCACCTCTCACTATCCTAGATCTTCTACTAACATCTGAACTGAGGAGGCTCCCGCGATTAAAGTGTTCAGATAGCATCTAATAAACCTAAACAGAATAAGTTGCAACTTAAACATATTGTGCACTTAAACTTCATCTTGGGTCAATCCCTGAGATAAGCAAGATATAGCATCACAAGATTACACTGTTAAAACCTCTCTAGGGTATGTGGGACGAAATCGTCCCACCTACGTAACAGCCACTGAAATCCAGTGGCGCGATTTTTGAATCGTTAGAAATACTATTACTTCAATTTCTCAAACATATGACTATTTTACAGCTATTTAAAGACAAGAATCTCGTTAATCTAACCCCACTGTCCGATTTCAAAAAGGCTTTACAACGAAAGCAAAACATTAGATTATGTCAGCAGAGTGCCCAGCCAGAAAAAATCAGACACCCATTTTTCAAGCTAGCATATCATGTCACATAAACCCAAACCACAGCTAAATGCAGCACTAACCTTTGATGATCTTCATCAGATGACACACCTAGGACATTGTGTTATACAATACATGCATGTCTGTTCAATCAAGTTCATATTTATATCAAAAAACAGCTTTTTACATTAGCATGTGACGTTCAGAAAAAGCATAACCCCCGCAAACTTCCGGGGAATTTACTAACAGTTTGCTAAATTACTCACGATAAACGTTCACAAAAAGCATAACAATTATTAAAAAAATTATAGATACATTACTCCTCTATGCACTCGATATGTCCGATTTTAAAATAGCTTTTCGGATGAAGCACATTTTGCAATAATCTAAGTACATAGCCCGGCATTACAGGGCTAGCTATTTAGATACCCACCCAGGTCAGCCTCCACCAAAATCACATTTCCTATAAGAAAAATGTTCTTACCTTGCTTGTTCTTCATCAGAATACACTGCCAGGACTTCTACTTCAATAACAAATGTTGGTTTGGTCCCAAATAATCCATCGTTATATCCAAACAGCGACGTTTTGTTCGTGAGTTCTAGACACTATCAGAATGCTTCTTCACGGTCCCGCGCATGGCGCATTGGCGTGTCAAAAATGTCTAAATATTCCATTACCGTACTTCGAAGCATGTCAACCGCTGTTTAAAACCAATTTTTATGCCATTTATCTCGTAGATAAGTGATAATATTCCGACCGGGAGTATGCATTGAGCCTAAACAGCCGAATAAAATTTCTCCTCAGGAGCGACTCGTGCACGCGCCTCATTCAAAGGTCCTCTGAGTCGACACTTACAAAAGGTGATAATGTGTTTCAGCCTGAGGCTCCCTCGTAAACCTTCAGTTATTTCCCGGGCTCTGAGAGCCTATTGGAGCCCTGGGAATTGTCACGTTACAGCTAAGATCCTTACTTTTCAATAAAAAGATATAAGACGCACGACTCCTTGTCAGACAGGGTACTTCCTGCTTGAAACCTTGTCAGGTTTTTGCCTGCCATAGGAGTTCTGTTATACTCACAGACACCATTCAAACAGTTTTAGAAAATTCAGAGTGTTTTCTATCCAAACCTGAACAATAATATGCATATTCTAGCTTCTGAGTTGGTGTAGGAGGCAGTTAAAAATGGGAACATATTTTTTCCAAAATTCTCAATGCTGCCCCCTAGCCCGTAGAGGTTTTTAAGCAGTGCCGGTCTAAACATAAACCATCAGCAACCGACATAGACAGCAGTACAATTACATATTGTGGGTTAGGAGATAGGAACAAGGATTTCGATAAATTGAACGTACCCCCCAATCAAATGTTTAAAAAAAATAAAGAAATTCAATAAAAAAAAACAACATTTTTTAAGTAATTAAAAAACAATAGTGATCTATATACATACATACACACATATATACATATATATACACATACATACAAGTACACATATACACACATCCACACACACATACATACACATGTACATATACATACATACATGCACACATATCCACATATACACACATGTGCATACCTACATACACACACACATGCGCATATACCTACCTACCTACACACACACACGCACGCGCAAGTACATACACGCATACCCACATACGTACACACGTGCATACACACACACACATATACATACACACATACATTTACGCACATACACATCTGCGTACACATACATACACATGTATACACACACATCCAAAAACATATACTTATAAATATTTGGGGGAAAAAAAAAATATATAATAATATATATATATATATATACAGATACACACACACATCTACATACACACCCCAGAATAGTAATCTACACTAATTTAAAATATACACATACCTAATACTAAAATGCTAAGAGAAAATAATAATAAAGTACACATAGTAATTATATGTACGCACACCTACACAGACACAAGCACCACGGAGGGCTGGTGGGAATCTAATCGTGAGAGCGGGCCAGGCTATGACAAAGGCAGAACAGCACAAAACATCAACTTGCTATCCAGGTGTCTGCGTCTGCCCCTTCCCAGCCATCACCCCCAGACCCCGCAAGCAATAAATAACTGGTATGGTAATAGGAATAATGTAAGAATTGAAAACCCTGCGTCCAAAACCGAGGAGAGCCAAATCTTCTCTCCGGAAGGCGGGGTAATTCTTAGTCTTGCAGGGAAGAGCAAGGCTGGGCGAAGATGGAGTTTGTAGAGTTTGGTCATGACATCTCTGTAGCCGGCGCGGTGCTTTGCCACATCGGGCGTATAATCCTCATAGACACGGAAGGGGTGCCCTTTATGTAACAGGTTGCCCCTCATTCGAGCCTCGCACAGGATAAGACCCTTGGTCTTGAAACTGTGACAACAGATGATTACTGGGCGAGGACGTTGGCCCGGTCGAGGCACTGGGACAAGGGCGCGATGTGCACGGTCCAGTTGGGGATCTGAAGCCAAAACATCCGATCCCATTGCATCCTTCAATATCTTGGCGAAGAAGTCGGTGGGGCGAGAGCCAGCCTCCACCCCCTCTGCCAGACCAACAACGCGAAGGTTATGACGTCTAGATCGGCCCTCCTGGTCGACCACTTTCACAGAAAGCCTCTGCACACTATCCTGCAATGACGTGCATAGCTTCTCCAACTCGTCGATCCTACCAGCGTTGAATTCAGAAGCTTTCTCAAGGTCCACAATACTCTGGCCCTGCGAGGCGACCGTTCGAATGGTGCTCTCAATTTTAGTGTCCAGTTCAGCAATAGTAGCCTTAAGATCCTCAGCTATTGCAACACGTAGTTCTCCCAAAGCCCGGGTAAGTTCTGTAAGTGTCACGTTGTTACCTGTGCCTTCCGTCATGTCTGTCTCGTTGTTTGGCGGGGAGTAGGCCTCCGAAGTGGATTTATTGTCCTTTGGTCGCTTATTACTCGGCATTTTCACATAGAAAGTTACAATATTGTATTAGAAAGAAACGTTTGTTGTAAAAAGTGCTATAAAGTAGGTTAAGTTAGAATATTTCACAAAAAAGTTGCAGGAGCCTCTCACACACAGCCGTTCACTCCAACAAGCTAGCTCCGCCCCTCTATCAGCCCCTTCATAACACCCTAAATAGTGGTAACACTGTATCAGCCCCTTCAAAACACCCTAAATAGTGGTAACACTGTATCAGCCCCTTCATAACACCCTAAATAGTGGTAACACTGTATCAGCCCCTTCATAACACCCTAAATAGTGGTAACACTGTATCAGCCCCTTCATAACACCCTAAATAGTGGTAACACTGTATCAGCCCCTTCATAACACCCTAAATAGTGGTAACACTGTATCAGCCCCTTCATAACACCCTAAATAGTGGTAACACTGTATCAGCCCCTTCATAACACCCTAAATAGTGGTAACACTGTATCAGCCCCTTCATAACACCCTAAATAGTGGTAACACTGTATCAGCCCCTTCAAAACACCCTAAATAGTGGTAACACTGTATCAGCCCCTTCATAACACCCTAAATAGTGGTAACACTGTATCAGCCCCTTCATAACACCCTAAATAGTGGTAACACTGTATCAGCCCCTTCAAAACACCCTAAATAGTGGTAACACTGTATCAGCCCCTTCATAACACCCTAAATAGTGGTAACACTGTATCAGCCCCTTCAAAACACCCTAAATAGTGGTAACACTGTATCAGCCCCTTCAAAACGGCCACATTCTTCATGACACCCCTCACGCAGGTCCACTGATTATGGAATTTGCCTACATATTCAATCTAAGTATTTGCTTTTGCTGATTGTTTTCTCATTACTCATAAATCACGATGTCTACAAAAGTGACTCATAACCTGTACCAATCAGAATTGTGCCAGGTGCCTATCTTAGTAGGTTATAGTTTGGGAACTTGATCATGTAAAATTCTATATTTTTTTATTCAATTGACATCAATTAATTTTGGTATAACAACTATTAAATAATATTTTCACGTCCTGACCAGCAGAGCGGAGTAGTGGTGTAGTATTTTGGTCAGGACGTGGCAGAAGAAGTCTGTATGTGTTGTCTAGTATGTCTGTTTCTGTGTTAGTCTTGTGACTCCTGATCAGGAACAGCTGGGGATCGTTGTTCCTGATTGGGAGTCATATATTTAGGAGTATGTTTGTCACTTGGGTTTGTGGGTGGTTGTGCTAACACTGCTAGTCTTTTGTTTGTACGTAGCATGTTAGCCTGTAGCCTGTAGTTATTGTTTTTCCTGTGGATGCTTTGCTCGTATATATTAAAAAGATGAGTATCCACATTCCGTCTGCAGTTTGGTCCATTCAACACAGCAACAACCGTTACAAATATGCTGCTGTAAATAGGCATACTAGGTTATTGTCCTTCATCAGCCAGTTAGCTTCAACAGGACACATGTCCTACCATCAGCCAGTTAGCTTCAACAGGACACATGTCCTACCATCAGCCAGTTAGCTTCAACAGGACACATGTCCTACCATCAGCCAGTTAGCTTCAACAGGACACATGTCCTACCATCAGCCAGTTAGCTTCAACAGGACACATGTCCTACCATCAGCCAGTAAGCTTCAACAGGACACATGTCCTACCATCAGCCAGTTAGCTTCAACAGGACACATGTCCTACCATCAGCCAGTTAGCTTCAACAGGACACATGTCCTACCATCAGCCAGTTAGCTTCAACAGGACACATGTCCTACCATCAGCCAGTTAGCTTCAACAGGACACATGTCCTACCATCAGCCAGTTAGCTTCAACAGGACACATGTCCTACCATTTGAAATGATGGTGTGAGGAACACTTCCCTGCTGAAATATATGGGTTGGTCAACAGTACATTCCACTCTATATCAGATTTTCATTGATACACCGTTAACTGATTTAAAGTTAAACATAAAAACGAGTGATAGGCTACTGTTAGATAGTGATAGGCTACTGTTAGATAGTGATAGGCTCCTGTTAGATAGTGATAGGCTACTGTTAGATAGTGATAGGCTACTGATAGATAGTGATAGGCTCCTGTTAGATAGTGATAGGCTCCTGTTAGATAGTGATAGGCTCCTGTTAGATAGTGATAGGCTACTGTTAGATAGTGATAGGCTCCTGTTAGATAGTGATAGGCTCCTGTTAGATAGTGATAGGCTACTGTTAGATAGTGATAGGCTACTGTTAGATAGTGATAGGCTACTGTTAGAGAGTGATAGGCTACTGTTAGATAGTGATAGGCTACTGTTAGATAGTGATAGGCTACTGTTAGATAGTGATAGGCTACTGTTAGATAGTGATAGGCTACTGTTAGAGAGTGATAGGCTACTGTTAGATAGTGATAGGCTACTGTTAGATAGTGATAGGCTACTGTTAGATAGTGATAGGCTACTGTTAGATAGTGATAGGCTACTGTTAGATAGCGATAGGCTACTGTTAGATAGTGATAGGCTACTGTTAGATAGTGATAGGCTACTGTTAGATAGTGATAGGCTCCTGTTAGATAGTGATAGGCTACTGTTTGATAGTGATAGGCTCCTGTTAGATAGTGATAGGCTCCTGTTAGATAATGATAGGCTACTGTTAGATAGTGATAGGCTACTGTTAGATAGTGATAGGCTACTGTTAGATAGTGATAGGCTACTGTTAGATAGTGATAGGCTCCTGATAGGCTACTGTTAGATTTGGCAAGTGACATTTTAGAAAGATGATGTTGAACTTACAATGTTGCAAGGAGCAGCAACGGCCTGCAGCACCAACACATATTTATTACATCACAATCATTCATCCATACCAGGGAAGAGATGGAAAGACACTCAGAGCTGTTAGTGCTGAATGCATTTATTTATTAACACCTTTATCTATCTGTTTTAGCAGTCCCATTGAGAACAAGGACTCCATTACAACTCACAATTACACAACAATCTGAATCACATTCTGAATAATACATGGAGATGTTAAGGGCTCAGTGAAGGGTGAAGAGGAACGTTGGGGATGGAAAGTTACTGAGTGAGACAAGGGGAAGTGCAGAAAGATCATATTCTGTTCAAACATGTTACTGGTGAATATTCATATTTCTAAGGAAGGAGGCAAAGGGTCACGTCTGGTTTCAGTTCCTGATAGGGCAGGCCAGTTGCTATGGTACCAGGACAATGAGGGATGTGGAACTCAACTCCAGATGAGGTCAGCAGTTGAAGAGAGAAGACACTGCTGGGAGGGGGGCCATATGGGCCCACCCTGAAAACCTTCTGACTACCAGTCCTATCCCATACAGACACTGCTGGGAGGGGGGCCACAGGGGCCCACCCTGAAAACCTTCTGACTACAGTCCTATCCCATACAGACACTGCTGGGAGGGGGGCCATATGGGCCCACCCTGAAAACCTTCTGACTACCAGTCCTATCCCATACAGACACTGCTGGGAGGGGGGCCACAGGGGCCCACCCTGAAAACCATCAGACTCGGACCTCAGCAACCCACTCCTGAACCTAACATACCTTCAGGCCACTGCCGAATCTCAGAAATGTGGGACTCTTCACACACAGACCACACGCACACACAGGGCACACACACAGGACACACACACACAGGACACACACAGTGGACACACACACACACACACCCACTGGACACACACACACACACACACACCGACACACACACACACACACACACACACACACATTCACACTGGACACACAAACAGGGCACACACACACACACACACACACACACACACAGACCACACACACACACAGGGCACACATGCACACTGGACAGAGACACACACACACTCACTGGACAGAAAAACACACACACACACACACTGACACACACATTCTTGACACACACACACACACCGGACAAACAGGGCACACACGCACACACTGGAAACACACACACAAGCACTGACACACACATTCTTGACACACACAGACACACCGGACAAACAGGGCACACACACACACACACACACACACACACACACACACACACACACACACTGGTCCCACACACTGGACACACACACAGGACACACACACACAATGGACACACACACTGGACACACACACACACACACACACACACACTGGACAGACACACACACACACACACACTGGACAGAAAGACACACACAAACTCGACACACACACTGGACAAACACACACACACACACACACGGACAGGCACACACACAGGACACACACACTGGACACACAAACTGGACACACACACAGGACACACACACACTCTCACACACACACACACTCTCACACACACACACACACACACACACACACACACACACACACACACACGCACACACAGGACACACACACACATACACACACAAAGTGGACACACAGGACACACACACTCTCTCTCACACCACACACACACACACACACACACACACACACACATACACACACACACACACACACTGGACCCACATACACTGGACCGACACACACACACACTGGAAACACACACACACTGGACACACACACACACACACACACTAGACACACACACACACACTGGACACACACACCAGTTTGGGCCAGCTTATTCCTGTAAATACACTGAATTAAAATATAAAGGCATCATGTAAAGTGTTGGTCCCATGTTTCATGAGCTGAAATAAAAGATCCCAGAAATGTTCCATACACACAAAAGCTTATTTCTGTCAAATGTTGTGCACAAATGTCTTTACATCCCTGTTAGTGATCATTTGTTCTTTGCCAAGATAATCCACCACCTGACAGGCTGTGGCATATCAACAATCTGATTAAACAGCATGATCATTACACAGGTGCACCTTGTGCTGAGGGCAATAAAAGGCCACTCTAAAATGTGCAGTTTTTTCACATAACACAATACCAGAGATGTCTCTGTTTTGAGGGAGTGTGCAGTTGGCATGTTGACTGCAGGAATGTGCAACAGAGATGTTGCTAGAAAATTGAAAGCTAATTTCTCTAAATCACCTTGAACGTTGGTTTATAGAATTTGGCAGTACGTCCAACCGGCCTAAAAAAAGCAGACCACATGTACGGCATCATGTGGGCGAGCGGTTTGCTGATGTCAACTTTGTGAACAGAGTGTCCTATGGTGGTGGTGAGGTTATGGAATGGGCATAAGCTTCGGACAACAAACACAAGTGCATTTAATCGATGGCAATTTGAATGCACAGAGATACCGTGATGAGATCCCATTGTCGTGCCATTCATCCACACCAATCACCTCATGTTTAAGTATGATAATGCACGGGCCCGATGTCGCTGAACACAATTCCTGGAATCTGAAAAAAAACAGTTCTTCCATGGCCTGAGTACTCACCAGACATGTCACCCATTGAGCATGTTTGGGATGCTCTGGATCGACGAGTACGACAGCGTGTTCCAATTCCCACCAATATCAAGCAACTTCTCACAGCCATTGAAGAGGAGTGGGACAACATTCCACAGGCCACAATCAACAGCCTGATCCTCTCTATGCGAAGGAGATTTGTCTTGCCATGATCAGAATGTGTCTCTGTCTATTTCCAGCCCTGCCATTTCTACCTGTCCTGATCTAGTGTTTGACCCCTGACCTCCTCACACCGTCTCACTGTCCATGTCTGCTTTTATCTCCCACCTCTACTTCACTGTGTTATAATGGACCTTATGCTTGTTATGTCACCTCTGTAACCAGGTACCAAACATACTGACCTTTCTGACCCATATCCCACCTCTACTTCACTGTGTTATAATGGACCTTATGGTTGTTATGTCACCTCTGTAACCAGCTATCAAACATACTGACCTTTCTGACCCATATCCCATGGCCCTACTTTCTATAACTAAACATTTAAAGTCCTCTGAGTTTTGCTTAGTGTCCATTTACTTATGTATTATGTATTTGCTGTGTATTGGAATTGTGCCGCAGAGCATCATGGGGGTTTGTATGTGTTGTGATGTTCACGTTCCAGATAAATGGTTGATCTGATTCCTGTCTCCCGTCTCATCATTATTGAATTGTACCAATGTTTGCTGCTGCATTAAAGAAACTATCAGAACACTGTGAGTTGAATGGTGTTGTCAATGACATCATTAGAGACAGACTAGTATGTGGGCTACGGAGTGAAGCTACACAGAAGAGACTGTTGACTGAAAGTTATTAGTTTTTTGGGCACATCATTTGTCTCCATGGTAACATGGGCAATACTGGTTAAAGCTGAATAGTTTAAGGAACTGAGATCATTTATTGTCTTCACCTCCTACTAACCAGAGTTTCTGTCACATGGGATGACGCTGGAGAGACAAAAGCAGGTACGGGGAGTCAAACACTTAATATGGAACGAGACAGGAACAGCGTCAGAAAACGAGTAACAGACAAAAACAATGAATACAGCAGCAGGGAACAGAGCAGGGAACTGACAAATATAGGGGAGGAAATAACCAGGTGATGAGGGAGTCCAGGTGAGTCCAATAACGCTGATGTGCGTGACGAGGGAAAGCAGGTGTGCGTAATGGATGATAGGAGTGCGTGATGCAGGTCGTGGATAGGAGTGAGTGATGCAGGGCAACCTGGCGCCTTCACTCGCCGGGGGGGGGGAGCTGGAGGAGACGTGACAGTTTCAGTAAACCAGCTGATAAACCACAGAACACAGCTTTGTAAGAACACTATAAGAAGGAGAAAACATGTATGCAGTCAAATTCACTGTTATCTTTCTACCTTCCCCCATTTCTCAAATTCACTGTTATCTTTCTACCTTCCCCCATGTCTCAAATTCACTGTTATCTTTCTACCTTCCCCCATGTCTCAAATTTACTGTTATCTTTCTACCTTCCCCCATGTCTCATATTCACTGTTATCTTTCTACCTTCCTCCATGTCTCATATTCACTGTTATCTTTCTACCTTCCCCCATGTCTCAAATTCACTGTTATCTTTCTACCTTCCTCCATGTCTCATATTCACTGTTATCTTTCTACCTTCCCCCATGTCTCATATTCACTGTTATCTTTCTACCTTCCTCCATGTCTCATATTCACTGTTATCTTTCTACCTTCCCCCATGTCTCATATTCACTGTTATCTTTCAGCCTTCCCCAATGTCTCATATTCACTGTTATCTTTCTACCTTCCCAATTCCTTCCCCCAGTTTAGAGATGGCTGTTTGCGGTGTGCAGCATAGTCCTTTAGTCTCTATGGGCCAGATGGCCAGTTGGTGAGGGCCACAGCATAGTCCTTTAGTCTCTATGGGCCAGATGGCCAGTTGGTGAGGGCCACAGCATAGTCCTTTAGTCTCTATGGGCCAGGTGGCCAGTTGGTGAGGGCCACAGCATAGTCCTTTAGTCTCTATTGGCCAGGTGGCCAGTTGGTGAGGGCCACAGCATAGTCCTTTAGTCTCTATGGACCAGATGGCCAGTTGGTGAGGGCCACAGCATAGTCCTTTAGTCTCTATGGGCCAGATGGCCAGTTGGTGAGGGCCACAGCATAAGGAAATAAACTGTTTAGATGGGGGTCATAACATCCAATCACAGAGGTTTACAGCAGCTGACAGTTGCACCATCATAGCTAATAACTTAAACGGCCTTATTCAGAAAAAGACAATCTTTGTACAAATGTAAGATCTTAATTTGATCATCCTGTTGCAGGACAACGTTGCTGCAATGCAGTTAATTTTAAACTTGTATTGTATTTGAGATTTAAAAAGGCTTTTGGAGATTGTAATAGAGGCTACTTCCTCTGCAAGAAAACCAGTCGTCCACATCCCGTGACTGAAGTGATGTGATTTCCTCATAGGAAATTAAAAGTAGCCTCCACAGTTACAAAACGGCTGTTGAAACTGTGGCAAACACTTGTCAGCAACATTAGAAGTGGGATAAATGTGTTAATTTGAAGGGAGACGAGCAGCCTGGTAAGTCCACTGTAGGCTAAATATAACTATTGCAAAGTTATGTTGTGGTCAGACAAAGCTTGAGATATGATCCTTTATCATGCTGACTGACCTGAAGGTCTCTGTAGGAAATGTTGTGATAATATCAGGTCTAGGCTACATGCTCTGGTATTTAGACTGAAAACTGATTTGTAGGTGGTCAGTCCTGCTACTGATAGTTTATGTGAACTGATCTGAACAGGTTTAGACTGGTCATCTATGATATGTAGGTTATATACAGTACATTCTCTGTCCTGCTACTGGTAGGACTATAACATTATGTTGATCTGAACAGGTTTAGACTGGTCATTATTGATATGTAGGTTATATACAGTACATTCTCTGTCCTGCTACTGGTAGGACTATAACATTATGTTGATCTGAACAGGTTTAGACTGGTCATCTATGATATGTAGGTTATATACAGTACATTCTCTGTCCTGCTACTGGTAGGACTATAACATTATGTTGATCTGAACAGGTTTAGACTGGTCATCTATGATATGTAGGTTATATACAGTACATTCTCTGTCCTGCTTATTATTATTATTATTATTATTATTGTTATTGTTGCTGTACTGTCCATAACTACCTTAACAAACAGTGACTTATTATTATTATTATTATTGTTATTGTTATTGTTGTTGTTCTGTCTATAACTACCTTAACAAACAGTGACTTATTATTATTATTATTATTATTGTTGTTGTTCTGTCTATAACTACCTTAACAAACAGTGACTTATTATTATTATTATTATTATTATTATTGTTGTTGTTCTGTCTATAACTACCTTAACAAACAGTGACTTATTATTATTATTATTATTATTATTATTATTATTATTATTATTGTTGCTGTACTGTCTATAACTACCTTAACAAACAGTGACTTATTATTTTATTATTATTATTATTATTATTGTTATTGTTATTATTGTTATTATTATTGTTGTTGTTCTGTCTATAACTACCTTAACAAACAGTGACTTATTATTATTATTATTATTATTATTATTGTTATTGTTGTTGTTCTGTCTATAACTACCTTAACAAACAGTGACTTATTATTATTATTATTGTTATTGTTATTATTGTTGTTGTTCTGTATATAACTACCTTAACAAACAGTGACTTATTATTATTATTATTATTATTGTTATTGTTGTTGTTCTGTCTATAACTACCTTAACAAACAGTGACTTATTATTATTATTATGATTTTTGCTGTATTGTCTATAACTACCTTAACAAACAGTGACTTATTATTATTATTGTTATTGTTATTATTGTTGCTGTACTGTCTATAACTACCTTAACAAACAGTGACTTATTAATATTATTATTATTATTATTATTATTATTATTGTTATTATTATTGTTGTTGTTCTGTCTATAACTACCTTAACAAACAGTGACTTATTATTATTATTATTATTATTATTATTGTTGTTCTGTCTATAACTACCTTAACAAACAGTGACTTATTATTATTATTGACAGTTACCATGGAGATGAAATGTCACAACTACAAGTTCATGTGATGCATTAAATCACCTGACTGTTTCTATGTCTGTTAGTAAATGTTTTATTTCTCTAAGAGATGATTAATACATGAGAACAATTGACCTTCAATAATTAGTTGTCACTGTGTTAACCACAACCAACATGCTGGATCTCTGTTTAGTTGTCACTGTGTTAACCACAACCAACATGCTGGATCTCTGTTTAGTTGTCACTGTGTTGACCACAACCAACATGCTGGATCTCTGTTTAGTTGTCACTGTGTTAACCACAACCAACATGCTGGATCTCTGTTTAGTTGTCACTGTGTTAACCACAACCAACATGCTGGATCTCTGTTTAGTTGTCTCTGTGTTAACCACAACAAACATGCTGGATCTCTGTTTAGTTGTCACTGTGTTAACCAACATGCTGGATCTCTGTTTAGTTGTCACTGTGTTAACCACAACCAACATGCTGGATCTCTGTTTAGTTGTTACTGTGTTAACCACAACCAACATGCTGGATCTCTGTTTAGTTGTCACTGTGTTAACCACAACCAACATGCTGGATCTCTGTTTAGTTGTCACTGTGTTAACCACAACCAACATGTTGGATCTCTGTTTAGGGGACACTGCTCTAAAATGAGTCTCTCTGGGGAGAGAGAGGAGGGGGGCCCTGCCTCTAAAATGAGTCTCTCTGGGGAGAGGAAGGAAGGGGGTCCTGCCTCTAAAATGCATCTATCTGGGGAGAGAGAGGAGGGGGGCCCTGCCTCTAAAATGCATCTCTCTGGGGAGAGAGAGGAGGGGGGCCTTGCCTCTAAAAAGCATCTTTCTGGGGAGAGGAAGGAGGTGATCCCTGCCTCTAAAATGCATCTCTCTGGGGGACATGACACCAAAACTAAGAGGTGAGATGACAATGTCGTTTAAGAACTTTGTTTCTAAAATGTTATACCGACAATTTTTTCACATTTATTATTTTTCATCAGAAATGATTGCTTATGGGTACCTTCAGGAGTCTTTAAAATATTGTTGTTCTAAGATTTTAATTCATAGATTTTTTGTGTATGAATTTTTCTTTTGCAAAACACTATACAGCTGGAATGAAATGTTTGTATCCTGTATATTTGACTGTGATATGTGGTTGTCTCACCAGCACACACACACACACACACACACACACACACACACACACACACACACACACACACACACACACACACACACACACACACACACACACACACATATCTATAACATTTTAGCATGACACAATCATTTAGCCTACTCTTAATTATTGCCTAATATGTTGGCAGGCATAACTTTATTGTTTTACTAGTTCTGATTGTTGTTACAAGCGGAATTCAGACAATATTACCATTATATCAACACGCTATTCACTCCTGTTTAAACCAAAAAGGGTTCTATCTTGCTTAATATACGGAACCACTAAAGTTCTACATAGAACCCTTTTATAGGGTTATTTGATCAGAACTCTAGAGGTTCTTCTTCGCTGAATTGATCTTCATCATATCCAACACACTGGTGGTCAGGGAGGCATCTCTTTGTTTGAAGAATGGCCCGCGTCAACTCTGGCTTACTTTTTTACAATACATTACAATACAATACATACATTACAATACAACTTTGTCTATTAGTTACAGCAAACAACAAAAAGGTATCTTCTGCTCCGTTCTTAACGCAGTTGTGCGCAGAGTTGGCTGAGGTGATCTTGGGGAATAACGATGGAATTCGCTACAGTGTTGAGACACCAAACTTTATTGTTCAATTAGCTTTTTGCGTTACGGTCAGGGACAGTATGAGTGTAGCCAGATCCTTTTCACTCGCTATCCTCATTTCAATTTGTGGTTCACCAGATTTGTAATCATCCTCGAGACGAGGGACAGATGAACGACCTGCTAGCTAGCGAAGCTAGTCGGTACAGCTCGGTAAGCTAGCTAGCTACTCTACCAGCAGCATCCTAGTTATCCTAGCTAGTCGGTACAGCTAGGTAAGCTAGCTAGCTACTCTACCAGCAGCATCCTAGTTATCCTAGCTAGTCGGTACAGCTAGGTAAGCTAGCTAGCTACTCTACCAGCAGCATCCTAGTTATCCTGTCCTCCCTCTCTCGTTGATGGATGCTGGCTACCTCTGTCCGGTTCTCCTCTCTTCACTAGATAGACGGTAACTTTAGTGTTTAACCCCTCTGTGTCCATGGATCAATCTTTTCAATATTATTTTCGGGCGCCTCAAGCAGGCTGGACACATTCAATTTTTTTTATTCCCAGCTGCCTCACCAATGTCTGGAAGTGAATTAATAACTTTTATTTGCTAAATATTTCCAATAGATGGCAGCATAAGACCGCAAAGCATCAGTTATAGGCTACAAGCAGCAATGTGATTGACATAAAATAGCATGCAACACCAATAAATTACATTATGCAACCCTCCCGGTTAGCAAATTTACCTCGCTTGCGCGAGAAGGCAGAGTGGCTAGCTGCTGGTGGATGAATTTGACCATTAATATAACGATGATCAATAGGTTTTAATATTAATTTAGTCACCTCTGGTCGACAAAAACGTATTTTCCTAGTACATTCATTAAGTGTAATTTAAAAACAGTAATCTGTTAAATGCTTTTTCAGTCCTTCCTCTTGCGTTAGCAGTGTGTAAAGGGACAGAAAGAAGCTCACACAGGAGTTTTCCTGTCAGGGGGAGTGGTGATGCATCCAGGGAGAAACTGATCTTCTGAAATGTCATTTGTGGTCTTATGCTGCCATCTATTGGAATTATGTAGCAACTGCAGTAGTACTGAATAATGTGTAATTCCTTACTAAAGTGGTAATTTCTCGCAAAATATAACATTTTCTATTTCATTTTACCGCTTACAACCATAAAATAATAATTTATTGCTTAAAACAAACAATGAAACTGTAATAAACCAAAAACATTATACATTTAGTTAATGATATAAAAAAACTATTTATTTAGATGAGAGACATTACTGCCAAAGTAACAGCCTTGTAGACAAAGAAGAGCTCTCCAGTAGGAACCAACACATTCAAAGGCCATTTTCTCAAAAGTGAGATACAAATGTATCATCTTTCAAAGCAGAATGACTTTCCCATTGTTCCTCACCTGTATTGTACGATATACCATTTTCTAGCTCTGAGTCTCCACTATTATCCAATGTGAAAAAAAAACATTTCAAATTTTGCTACATAAGACAGAATTGAGCCGGTCGGTCACATTTGACTGTGTAAAACCTAGCAGTACTACTGATTTCTCTGAGAGTGAGGCAGATATATATTATTACTTGAAATCATCAAGTGATATATTTTAAACAAATACATGTCTGTCATTGAACAACCCCATGCCATGATTAGATAGTGAAAAAACACATTCATAATTTCTTTAAACAATAAAAGCTCATTTACGAACATTCCTGAAAATTGATATGTAGCGTTTTGGAATAAAACCCTTCAATTACTTTCAATACCATTTAGTACTCCCAACAGTTACAATGTTGTATTTTAATATGTAAATATACAATAAATCGCGGAACAACTGCAAAATGCGGAGCACCATAGGCTGGAAACCACTGATCTGAAACCATTAGGATTTTCAGCAATGCACTGTGGGGGCACTGTGGGGACACTGTGGGGACAGACATAAATCTCTTGGCATGTTTTATTGACTATATATGTTGTCTCTGACCTGGTATCAGTGACATAACATTATCATCTTTAGTCTAGATTAGACTAGAGACTGAAGGTCTGTTTCTGTTGTGTTGAAGCCCAATCCATCAGGAGAGACCAGACTCACCCAGCTCTCTGTCCATGAATAGTGACGGGTCTATGGACGTTTTCTATGATTGCGAAGACGGAGACTTTTCAGGGTAAGTAGACTCCACTCTATGATACTGCCAATTACATGCAACAAGGGAGACATTTCTTCAATCACAGAGTAAATACAGACAAGGTTTTAAAAATCTAACTTTAAAAGTTTATATTCTGTTAACTCATACCCAAATAATGTTGTTGACACGCCCTTTACTCATATTTGTGGCCATAGCATAAATTGGAGAAAAATACTTAAAAAACCCCACCTCAAACTTGTATCTCAATCTGACCGTTTAAAAAATGCTGCTATTTCCTCGTAGAACTTGATTGCTCTTTGGCAGAGCTGACCAATCAGCGGTCTATTTATGAGAATATTTGTAATGATTGTTATACGCCCACAGCATTCTGTTGTTGGGGTACGCCCACACCATTCCCATTCAACATACTGTCCGGACCTCTGGCAGTCTTTATAGGGGTGCCACAGGATTCAATTGTCGGGCCAACTCTTTTCTCTGTATATATCAATGATGTCGCTCTTGCTGCTGGTGATTCTCTGATCCACATCTATGCAGACGACACCATTCTGTATACATCTGGCACTTCCTTGGACTTTGTGTTAAAAAACCTCCAAACGAGCTTCAGTGCCATACAGCACTCCTTCCGTGGCCTCCAACTGCCCTTAAATACTAGTAAAATTAAATGCATGCTTTCAAACGATTTCTGCCCGCAACCTCCCGCCCGACTAGCATCACTACTCTGGACGGTTCTGACGTAGAATATGTGGACAACTACAAATATCTAGGTGTCTGGTTAAACTGTAAACTCTCCTTCCAGACTCACATTAACCTGTTCGCTATAGGGGGCAGTATTTTCACGGCCGGATGAAAAACGTACCCAAATTAAACGGCCTACTACTCGGACCCAGAGTCAAATATTTGCATATTATTAGTAGATTTGGATAGAAAACACTCTGAAGTTTCTAAAACTGTTAGAATGGTGTCTGAGTATAACAGAACTCATATGGCAGGCAAAAACCTGAGAAGATTCCAAGCAGGAAGTGGCCTGTTTGCAAATTTGTAGTCCTTCTTTTGCTTCTCTATCGAAACTACAGTATCTGAGCTGTTACGTGGCACTTTCTAAGGCTTCCATTGGCTCTCTAAAGCGTTCAGAAAGCGGATTGAGGCGTCTCTGGGCAAAGTATAGGAGCACAGTTTGTCAGTGGTCAGTCTGGTGACTAAGAGATTGGAGATGCACGTTCACAAGACCATGCTGTTTTTTATTTTCGTCTTTGAATGAATACACTATTGTCCGGATGGAATATTATCGCTATTTTACGAGAGAAATAGCATAAAAATTGATTTTAAACAGCGTTTGACAAGCTTCTAAGTACGGTAAAGGAACATTTTGATTTTTTTTGTCTCGATATGCGCTCGCGCGTTACCCTTTGGATAGTGTCTTGAACGCACGAACAAAACGCCGCTGTTTGGATATAACTATGGATTATTTGGGACCAAACCAACATTTGTTATTGAAGTAGATGTCCTGGGAGTGCATTCTGACGAAGAACACCAAAGGTAATAACATTTTTCTTATAGTAAATCTGACTTTGGTGAGTGCTAAACTTGCTGGGTGTCTAAATAGCTAGCCCTGTGATGCCGGGCTATCTACTTAGAATATTGCAAAATGTGCTTTCACCGAAAAGCTATTTTAAAATCGGACATATCGAGTGCATAGAGGAGTTCTGTATCTATAATTCTTAAAATAATTGTTATGCTTTTTGTGAACGTTTATCGTGAGTAATTTAGTAAATGTTTAGTAAATTCACCGGAAGTTTGCGGGGGGTATGCTAGTTCTGAACGTCACATGCTAATGTAAAAAGCTGGTTTTTGATATAAATATGAACTTGATTGAACAAAACATGCATGTATTGTATAACATAATGTCCTAGGTGTGTCATCTGATGAAGATCATCAAAGGTTAGTGCAGCATTTAGCTGTGGTTTGGGTTTATGTGACATTATATGCTAGCTTGAAAAATGGGTGTCTGATTATTTCTGGCTGGGTACTCTGCTGACATAATCTAATGTTTTGCTTTCGTTGTAAAGCCTTTTTGAAATCGGACAATGTGGTTAGATTAATGAGAGTCTTGTCTTTAAAATGGTGTAAAATAGTCATATGTTTGAGAAATTGAAGTAATAGCATTTCTAAGGTATTTGAATAACGCGCCACAGGATTCCACTGGCTGTTACGTAGGTGGGACGATTTCGAGAGTATGAGTGTAGCCAGATCCTTTTCACTCGCTATTCTTGTTTCATTTTGTGAATCACAGGATTCGTCATCTTCCTCGAGACGAGGGACAGATGAATGACCTGCTAGCTAGCCAAGCTACTCGGTACAGCTCGGTAAGCTAGCTAGCTACTCTCCCAGCAGCATCCTAGTTAACCTAGCTAGTCGGTACAGCTAAGTAAGCTAGCTAGTTGCTCTACCAGCAGCATCCTAGTTATTCTAGTTACCACTACTTCATCACCAGCTGTCTGCATTTCTTGTGGACCGATGGAGCTCCACGGTTGTTTCTTCCACCTGTTAAATCCCGTGGAGGGCTTTTCTCTATCATTGATGGATGCTGGCTACCTCTGTCCGGTTCTCCTCTCTTCACTAGATGGACGGTAACTTTAGTGTTTAACCCCTCTGTGTCCAAGGACCAATCTTTTGAATATTATTTTCGGGGCGCCTCAAGTAGGCTGGACACATGACATTTTCAACAACGCTTTTTTGTTGTTGATAAAAACTAGTTCATTAGAACCGCCATGGAGCCCAGTTTTATAACACTACCTTATGTCTCTAGTTAAGACATAATCGCTAAAAGACAGACGTTATTCCAGGTCATTTTTCACCCTGCCAGCTCCCATTAGTTCTATTGAGCACAGTGGCACCAACTCATCTTCTGAAAGTTCTATTCCCACCTCATTGTTCTGCTTCACAATGCCAGCTTCTCTATTGTTTATCAACGAGACCTGCCAGCGTTAACCATAAACACCAACCTCAAATAACTTATTGTCAACAGAATTATGGCTACTTGGTGATCATGCTCACTGTTCAACTGTGTAGTAATCAACATTCTAAACAATGCCTGGCACATACCCATCAAGTGTTAAACATTTTCTTGTCATGGTTAACCATTTGTGTTTTCAGAAAAAGAAATAAACAAAACACATGTCCCTTTTCTCTTTTTCAAAATGTGGCTGATTTAAACAGCCATAATACTTTTTTTATTAAGAAATAACACTTTTTTTTTTACTAGTTGTTGTTTCTAAATGGCTGCTGGGTAATTTGATATGCACCGAAGTCTTCGTTCGTAGGCATCGAACTGAGCGAATGCTGCGCAGGTTCACTGAGTTGCAAACCAAATGGACAGGTCCCGCTCATTGATTTGTAGATCTGACACAGTTGCTACCTCAGCACAGAAAAAAAAAATGTATGAAATTGTATGAAATGTATGCATTCACTACTGTAAGTCGCTCTGGATAAGAGCGTCTGCTAAATGACGTAAATGGAAATGGAAATGGAGATTATGAGCCTAGCAAGTGTCGTGAATGAGTTATGTAGTACCCACAGAAGGCCACAGGGAGGGGCTAGAGAGCTATAAACCCATACTATTTGTTACCTTAAAAACCCTGAACCTAACAATCAATCAAATTTATTTATAAAGCCCTTTTTACATCAGTAGATTTCACAAAAACAGAAAGTGCTGTACAGAAACTCTAACCTTTCGCATTAACTATTTTAGCCTTAACATATTTTAGCCTTAACCCTAGTCCTAGGTATTAACTATTTAACCCTAACCCTAGGGTAGGATAGCCTAGAACACTTTTAGAACCTATTTTAGTAATAATATTATGTTAGGAAATAGCGGTTCGATGAATTACTACGTTTTTCTCAACCAGAGGTGACTGAATTAATGTTCAGGCTTATTGATAATCGTTATAGTAATGAAGTATAATTTCAGAACATGAGCATAAAAACAGGTAATAATTAACATTAATCATAACTATATTACTTCAGAGTAATCTGTTAAATGCTTTTTCAGTCCTTCCTCTTGCGTTAGCAGTGTGGAAAGGGACAGAAAGAAGAGTTTTCCTGTGAGGGGGAGTGGTGGTGTATCCAGGGAGAAAACTAAACTAATATTCTGAAATCTAATTTGTGGTCTTATGCTGCCATCTATTGGAATTATGTAGCAACTGCAGTAGTACTGAATAATGTGTAATGCCTTACTGAAGTAGTAATTATATAACATTTTCTAGTTCATTTTACCACTTACAACCATAAAATAACCATTTATAGCATAACAATGAAACTGACGTAAACCAAAAAACACCATACATTTAGTTAATTATATATATATATATATATATATGAACCATATATATATATATATATATATATATATATATATATATATATATAACTATTTATTTAGATGGGTGACATTATCTGCCAAAGTAAAAGCCCTGTAGACAAAGAAGAGCTCTCCAGTAGGAACCAAAACATTCAAGGGACATTTTCTCAAAAGTGAGATTACAAGTTCATCATCTTTCAAAGCAGAATGACTTTCCCATTGTTCCTCACCTGTAGTGTACGATATTACATTTCAGTCATTTAGCAGACGCTCTTATCCAGAGCGACTTACAGTAGTGAAAGCATACATTTCATGCATTTTTTTTTTGTACTGGCCCCCCGTGGGAATCAAACCCACAACCCTGGCGTTGCAAACACCATGCTGGCGTTGCAAACACCATGCTCTACTAACTCAGCCACAGGGACCTACCATTTTCTAGCTCTGACTCTCTACTTTTATCCAATGTAAAAAAACACAATTTCAAATGTTGCTACATAAGACTGAATCGAGCCGGTCGGTAATAATAAACATGAATCATCGTTATATTAGTTCACAGTAATCTGTTAAATGCTTTTTAAGTCCTTCCTCTTGCGTTAGCAGTGTGGAAAGGGACAGAAAGAAGCGCGGGGAGTGGTGGTGTATCCAGGGAGAAAACTAAACTAATATTCTGAAATATCATTTGTGGTCTTATGCTCCCATCTATTGGAATCTTTTACTACATAAGACTGAATCGAGACGGTAGATCACATTTGAATGTGTTAAATCAGATATATATTATTACTGTATTAAACCTAGCAGTACTACTGATTTCTCTGAGAGGCAGATATATATTATTACTGTGTAAAACCTAGCAGTACTACTGATTTCTCTGAGAGTGAGGCAGATATATATTATTACTGTATTAAACCTAGCAGGACTACTGCTTTCTCTGAGAGGCAGATATATATTATTACTGTGTTAAACCTAGCAGTACTACTGATTTCTCTGAGAGTGAGACAGATATATATATATTTACTGTGTTAAACCTAGCAGTACTACTGATTTCTCTGAGAGTGAGGCAGATATATATTATTACTGTGTTAAACCTAGCAGTACTACTGATTTCTCTGAGAGTGAGGCAGATATATATTATTACTGTATTAAACCTAGCAGTACTACTGATTTCTCTGAGAGTGAGGCAGATATATATTATTACTGTGTAAAACCTAGCAGTACTACTGATTTCTCTGAGAGTGAGGCAGATATATATTATTACTGTGTTAAACCTAGCAGTACTACTGATTTCTCTGAGAGTGAGGCAGATATATATTATTACTGTATTAAACCTAGCAGTACTACTGATTTCTCTGAGAGTGAGGCAGATATTATTACTGTATAAAACCTAGCAGTACTACTGATTTCTCTGAGAGTGAGGCAGATATATATTATTACTGTATAAAACCTAGCAGTACTACTGATTTCTCTGAGAGGCAGATATATATTATTACTGTATTAAACCTAGCAGTACTACTGATTTCTCTGAGAGGCAGATAAATATTATTACTGTATTAAACCTAGCAGTACTACTGATTTCTCTGAGAGGCAGATATATATTATTACTGTGTTAAACCTAGCAGTACTACTGATTTCTCTGAGAGGCAGATATATATTATTACTGTGTTAAACCTAGCAGTACTACTGATTTCTCTGAGAGACAGAGATATATTATCACTGTGTTAAACCTAGCAGTACTACTGATTTCTCTGTGAGGCAGATATATATTATTACTGTGTTAAACCTAGCAGTACTACTGATTTCTCTGTGAGGCAGATATATATTATTACTGTGTTAAACCTAGCAGTACTACTGATTTCTCTGAGAGGCAGTTATATATTATTACTGTGTAAAACCTAGCAGTACTAATCATTTCTCTGAGAGACAGATATATAGTATTACTGTGTTAAACCTAACAGTACTACTGATTTCTCTGAGAGGCAGATATATATTATTACTGTATTAAACCTAACAGTACTACTGATTTCTCTGAGAGGCAGATATATATTATTACTGTGTAAAACCTAGCAGTACTACTGATTTCTCTGAGAGACAGATATATATTATCACTGTGTTAAACCTAGCAGTACTACTGATTTCTCTGTGAGGCAGATATCTATTATTACTGTGTTAAACCTAGCAGTACTACTGATTTCTCTGAGAGTGAGGCAGATATATATTATTACTGTATAAAACCTAGCAGTACTACTGATTTCTATGAGAGGCAGATATATATTATTACTGTGTTAAACCTAGCAGTACTACTGATTTCTCTGAGAGTGAGGCAGATATATATTATTACTGTATAAAACCTAGCAGTACTACTGATTTCTCTGAGAGGCAGATATATATTATTACTGTATTAAACCTAGCAGTACTACTGATTTCTCTGAGAGGCAGATATATATTATTACTGTGTTAAACCTAGCAGTACTACTGATTTCTCTGAGAGTGAGGCAGATATATATTATTACTGTGTAAAACCTAGCAGTACTACTGAGTTCTCTGAGAGACAGAGATATATTATCACTGTGTTAAACCTAGCAGTACTACTGATTTCTCTGAGAGGCAGATATATATTATTACTGTGTAAAACCTAGCAGTACTACTGAGTTCTCTGAGAGACAGAGATATATTATCACTGTGTTAAACCTAGCAGTACTACTGATTTCTCTGTGAGGCAGATATATATTATTACTGTGTTAAACCTAGCAGGTCTACTGATTTCTCTGTGAGGCAGATATATATTATTACTGTGTTAAACCTAGCAGTACTACTGATTTCTCTGAGAGGCAGTTATATATTATTACTGTATTAAAGCTAGCAGTATTACTGATTTCTCTGAGAGACAGATATATATTATTACTGTATTAACCCTAGCAGTACTACTGATTTCTCTGAGAGGCAGATATATATTATTACTGTGTAAAACCGAGCAGTACTACTGAGTTCTCTGAGAGACAGAGATATATTATTACTGTGTTAAACCTAGCAGTACTACTGATTTCTCTGAGGGGCAGATACATGTTATTACTGTATTAAACCTAGCAGTACTACTGATTTCTCTGAGAGGCAGATATATATTATTACTGTATTAAACCTAGCAGTACTACTGATTTCTCTGAGAGGCAGATATATATTATTACTGTGTAAAACCTAGCAGTACTACTGATTTCTCTGAGAGACAGATATATATTATCACTGTGTTAAACCTAGCAGTACTACTGATTTCTCTGTGAGGCAGATGTCTATTATTACTGTGTTAAACCTAGCAGTACTACTGATTTCTCTGAGAGTGAGGCAGATATATATTATTACTGTGTTAAACCTAGCAGTACTACTGATTTCTCTGAGAGGCAGATATATATTATTACTGTATTAAACCTAGCAGTACTACTGATTTCTCTGAGAGACAGATATATAGTATTACTGTGTTAAACCTAACAGTACTACTGATTTCTCTGAGAGGCAGATATATATTATTACTGTATTAAACCTAACAGTACTACTGATTTCTCTGAGAGGCAGATATATATTATTACTGTGTAAAACCTAGCAGTACTACTGATTTCTCTGAGAGACAGATATATATTATCACTGTGTTAAACCTAGCAGTACTACTGATTTCTCTGTGAGGCAGATATCTATTATTACTGTGTTAAACCTAGCAGTACTACTGATTTCTCTGAGAGTGAGGCAGATATATATTATTACTGTATTAAACCTAGCAGTACTACTGATTTCTCTGAGAGTGAGGCATATATATTTTATTACTGTATTTAACATAGCCGTACTACTGATTTTTCTGAGAGTGAGGCAGATATATATTATTACTGTGTTAAACCTAGCAGTACTAAAGATTTCTCTGAGAGTGAGGCAGATATATATTATTACTGTATTAAACCTAGCAGTACTACTGATTTCTCAGAGAGTGAGGCAGATATATATTATTACTGTGTTAAACCTAGCAGTACTACTGATTTCTCTGAGAGTGAGGCAGATATATATTATTACTGTATTAAACCTAGCAGTACTACTGATTTCTCTGAGAGTGAGGCAGATATATATTATTACTGTGTAAAACCTAGCAGTACTACTGATTTCTCTGAGAGTGAGGCAGATATATATTATTACTGTGTTAAACCTAGCAGTACTACTGATTTCTCTGAGAGTGAGGCAGATATATATTATTACTGTATTAAACCTAGCAGTACTACTGATTTCTCTGAGAGTGAGGCAGATATTATTACTGTATAAAACCTAGCAGTACTACTGATTTCTCTGAGAGTGAGGCAGATATATATTATTACTGTATAAAACCTAGCAGTACTACTGATTTCTCTGAGTTGCAGATATATATTATTACTGTATTAAACCTAGCAGTACTACTGATTTCTCTGAGAGGCAGATAAATATTATTACTGTATTAAACCTAGCAGTACTACTGATTTCTCTGAGAGGCAGATATATATTATTACTGTGTTAAACCTAGCAGTACTACTGATTTCTCTGAGAGGCAGATATATATTATTACTGTGTTAAACCTAGCAGTACTACTGATTTCTCTGAGAGACAGAGATATATTATCACTGTGTTAAACCTAGCAGTACTACTGATTTCTCTGTGAGGCAGATATATATTATTACTGTGTTAAACCTAGCAGTACTACTGATTTCTCTGTGAGGCAGATATATATTATTACTGTGTTAAACCTAGCAGTACTACTGATTTCTCTGAGAGGCAGTTATATATTATTACTGTGTAAAACCTAGCAGTACTAATCATTTCTCTGAGAGACAGATATATAGTATTACTGTGTTAAACCTAACAGTACTACTGATTTCTCTGAGAGGCAGATATATATTATTACTGTATTAAACCTAACAGTACTACTGATTTCTCTGAGAGGCAGATATATATTATTACTGTGTAAAACCTAGCAGTACTACTGATTTCTCTGAGAGACAGATATATATTATCACTGTGTTAAACCTAGCAGTACTACTGATTTCTCTGTGAGGCAGATATCTATTATTACTGTGTTAAACCTAGCAGTACTACTGATTTCTCTGAGAGTGAGGCAGATATATATTATTACTGTATAAAACCTAGCAGTACTACTGATTTCTATGAGAGGCAGATATATATTATTACTGTGTTAAACCTAGCAGTACTACTGATTTCTCTGAGAGTGAGGCAGATATATATTATTACTGTATAAAACCTAGCAGTACTACTGATTTCTCTGAGAGGCAGATATATATTATTACTGTATTAAACCTAGCAGTACTACTGATTTCTCTGAGAGGCAGATATATATTATTACTGTGTTAAACCTAGCAGTACTACTGATTTCTCTGAGAGTGAGGCAGATATATATTATTACTGTGTAAAACCTAGCAGTACTACTGAGTTCTCTGAGAGACAGAGATATATTATCACTGTGTTAAACCTAGCAGTACTACTGATTTCTCTGAGAGGCAGATATATATTATTACTGTGTAAAACCTAGCAGTACTACTGAGTTCTCTGAGAGACAGAGATATATTATCACTGTGTTAAACCTAGCAGTACTACTGATTTCTCTGTGAGGCAGATATATATTATTACTGTGTTAAACCTAGCAGGTCTACTGATTTCTCTGTGAGGCAGATATATATTATTACTGTGTTAAACCTAGCAGTACTACTGATTTCTCTGAGAGGCAGTTATATATTATTACTGTATTAAAGCTAGCAGTATTACTGATTTCTCTGAGAGACAGATATATATTATTACTGTATTAACCCTAGCAGTACTACTGATTTCTCTGAGAGGCAGATATATATTATTACTGTGTAAAACCGAGCAGTACTACTGAGTTCTCTGAGAGACAGAGATATATTATTACTGTGTTAAACCTAGCAGTACTACTGATTTCTCTGAGGGGCAGATACATGTTATTACTGTATTAAACCTAGCAGTACTACTGATTTCTCTGAGAGGCAGATATATATTATTACTGTATTAAACCTAGCAGTACTACTGATTTCTCTGAGAGGCAGATATATATTATTACTGTGTAAAACCTAGCAGTACTACTGATTTCTCTGAGAGACAGATATATATTATCACTGTGTTAAACCTAGCAGTACTACTGATTTCTCTGTGAGGCAGATATCTATTATTACTGTGTTAAACCTAGCAGTACTACTGATTTCTCTGAGAGTGAGGCAGATATATATTATTACTGTATAAAACCTAGCAGTACTACTGATTTCTATGAGAGGCAGATATATATTATTACTGTGTTAAACCTAGCAGTACTACTGATTTCTCTGAGAGTGAGGCAGATATATATTATTACTGTATAAAACCTAGCAGTACTACTGATTTCTCTGAGAGGCAGATATATATTATTACTGTATTAAACCTAGCAGTACTACTGATTTCTCTGAGAGGCAGATATATATTATTACTGTGTTAAACCTAGCAGTACTACTGATTTCTCTGAGAGTGAGGCAGATATATATTATTACTGTGTAAAACCTAGCAGTACTACTGAGTTCTCTGAGAGACAGAGATATATTATCACTGTGTTAAACCTAGCAGTACTACTGATTTCTCTGAGAGGCAGATATATATTATTACTGTGTAAAACCTAGCAGTACTACTGAGTTCTCTGAGAGACAGAGATATATTATCACTGTGTTAAACCTAGCAGTACTACTGATTTCTCTGTGAGGCAGATATATATTATTACTGTGTTAAACCTAGCAGGTCTACTGATTTCTCTGTGAGGCAGATATATATTATTACTGTGTTAAACCTAGCAGTACTACTGATTTCTCTGAGAGGCAGTTATATATTATTACTGTATTAAAGCTAGCAGTATTACTGATTTCTCTGAGAGACAGATATATATTATTACTGTATTAACCCTAGCAGTACTACTGATTTCTCTGAGAGGCAGATATATATTATTACTGTGTTAAACCGAGCAGTACTACTGATTTCTCTGAGAGGCAGATATATATTATTACTGTGTTAAACCTAGCAGTACTACTGATTTCTCTGAGAGGCAGATATATATTATTACTGTATTAAACCTAGCAGTACTACTGATTTCTCTGAGAGTGAGACAGATATATATTATTACTGTATTAAACCTAGCAGTACTACTGATTTCTCTGAGAGTGAGGCAGATATATATTATTACTGTGTTAAACCTAGCAGTACTACTGATTTCTCTGAGAGGCAGATATATATTATTACTGTGTTAAACCTAGCAGTACTACTGATTTCTCTGAGAGGCAGATATATATTATTACTGTGTTAAACCTAGCAGTACTACTGATTTCTCTGAGAGTGAGGCAGATATATATTATTACTGTATTAAACCTAGCAGTACTACTGATTTCTCTGAGAGGCAGATATATATTATTACTGTATAAAACCTAGCAGTACTACTGATTTCTCTGAGAGTGAGGCAGATATATATTATTACTGTATTAAACCTAGCAGTACTACTGATTTCTCTGAGAGGCAGATATATATTATTACTGTGTTAAACCTAGCAGTACTACTGATTTCTCTGAGAGGCAGATATATATTATTACTGTGTTAAACCTAGCAGTACTACTGATTTCTCTGAGAGGCAGATATATATTATTACTGTATTAAACCCAGCAGTACTACTGATTTCTCTGAGAGGCAGATATATATTAATACTGTATTAAACCTAGCAGTACTTCTGATTTCTCTGAGAGGCAGATATATATTATTACTGTATAAAACCTAGCAGTACTACTGATTTCTCTGAGAGTGAGGCAGATATATATTATTACTGTGTTAAACCTAGCAGTACTACTGATTTCTCTGAGAGTGAGGCAGATATATATTATTACTGTGTTATACCTAGCAGTACTACTGATTTCTCTGAGAGTGAGGCAGATATATATTATTACTGTATTAAACCTAGCAGTACTACTGATTTCTCTGAGAGGCAGATATATATTATTACTGTATTAAACCTAGCAGTACTACTGATTTCTCTGAGAGGCAGATATATATTATTACTGTATAAAACCTAGCAGTACTACTGATTTCTCTGAGAGTGAGGCAGATATATATTATTACTGTATAAAACCTAGCAGTACTACTGATTTCTCTGAGAGTGAGGCAGATATATATTATTACTGTATTAAACCTAGCAGTACTACTGATTTCTCTGAGAATGAGGCAGATATATATTATTACTGTATTAAACCTAGCAGTACTACTGATTTCTCTGAGAGACAGATATATATTATTACTGTATTAAACCTAGCAGTACTACTGATTTCTCTGAGAGTGAGGCAGATATATATTATTACTGTGTTAAACCTAGCAGTACTACTGATTTCTCTGAGAGGCAGATATATATTATTACTGTATTAAACCTAGCAGTACTACTGATTTCTCTGAGAGTCAGATATATATTATTACTGTGTTAAACCTAGCAGTACTACTGATTTCACTGAGAGGCAGATATATATTATTACTGTGTTAAACCTAGCAGTACTACTGATTTCTCTGAGAGTGAGGCAGATATATATTATTACTGTGTTAAACCTAGCAGTACTACTGATTTCTCTGAGAGGCAGATATATATTATTACTGTATAAAACCTAGCAGTACTACTGATTTCTCTGAGAGTGAGGCAGATATATATTATTACTGTATAAAACCTAGCAGTACTACTGATTTCTCTGAGAGTGAGGCAGATATATATTATTACTGTATTAAACCTAGCAGTACTACTGATTTCTCTGAGAATGAGGCAGATATATATTATTACTGTATTAAACCTAGCAGTACTACTGATTTCTCTGAGAGTGAGGCAGATATATATTATTACTGTGTTAAACCTAGCAGTACTACTGATTTCTCTGAGAGGCAGATATATATTATTACTGTATAAAACCTAGCAGTACTACTGATTTCTCTGAGAGTGAGGCAGAAATATATTATTACTGTATTAAACCTAGCAGTACTACTGATTTCTCTGAGAATGAGGCAGATATTATTACTGTATTAAACCTAGCAGTACTACTGATTTCTCTGAGAGACAGATATATATTATTACTGTATTAAACCTAGCAGTACTACTGATTTCACTGAGAGGCAGATATATATTATTACTGTGTTAAACCTAGCAGTACTACTGATTTCTCTGAGAGTGAGGCAGATATATATTATTACTGTGTTAAACCTAGCAGTACTACTGATTTCTCTGAGAGGCAGATATATATTATTACTGTATTAAACCTAGCAGTACTACTGATTTCTCTGAAAGGCAGATATATATTAATACTGTATTAAACCTAGCAGTACTACTGATTTCTCTGAGAGGCAGATATATATTATTACTGTATTAAACCTAGCAGTACTACTGATTTCTCTGAGAGGCAGATATATATTATTACTGTATTAAACCTAGCAGTACTACTGATTTCTCTGAGAGGCAGATATATATTATTACTGTGTTAAACCTAGCAGTACTACTGATTTCTCTGAGAGTGAGGCAGATATATAGCATTCAGGAAAAAAACATGATTGTATGTCTCTTTGAAAGGAAATCATCAAGTGATAGATTTTAAACAAATACATGTCTGTCATCGAACAATCCCATGCCGTGATTAGATAGTGTAAAAAAACACCAATCTTTTTCATAATTTCTTTAAACAATGAAAGCTAATTTACCAACTTTTCTGAAAATTGATATATAGTGTCTTGTAATTAAACCCTTCAATTGCTTATAATACCATAAGTACTCCCAACAGTTACAATGTTGTATTTAATTAAAAAATATATAATAAAATGCGGAACACCTGCAAAATGCGGTGCACCATAGGCTGGAAACCACTGATCTAAAGCCTTTAGGATTTTCAACAACGCACTGTGGGGACAAAGTGGGGACAATGTGGGGACAATGTGGGGACACTGTGGGGACACTGTGGGGGCACTGTGGGGACAATGTGGGGGCACTGTGGGGACACTGTGGGGACAATGTGGGGGCACTGTGGGGACAGACAAATCTCTTTGCATGTTTTATTAACTATATATGTTGTCTCTGACCTGCTTTAAGTGACATGACATCATCACCTTTAGTCTAGATTAGACTAGAGACTGAAGGTCTGTTTCTGTTGTGTTGAAGCCCAATCCATCAGGAGAGACCAGACTCACCCAGCTCTCTGTCCATGAATAGTGACGGGTCTATGGACGTTTTCTATGATTGCAAAGATGGAGACTTTTCTGCATTTACAGGGTAAGTAGTACTCATGGTACATACCAGGTATGTATTCACAGAGCGACAGCAGTCTGTCCATGAAAACTCCATTCTATGATACTGCCAATTACCTGCAACAAGGGAGACATTTCTTAAATCACAGAGTAAATACTCATGGTACATACCAGGTATCTATTCACAGAGCGACATAGTAACTTATTTTAACATCTGCCATGGTCCATCGGGAGAGACAAGACTCACCCAGCTGTCTGTCCATGAAGATTGACGGGCCTATGGACCTTCCCTATAATTTCAACATGGGAGACATTTCTTCAACAAACAGAGTAAATACTCATGGTATATACCAGGTATCTAATCACAGCGTAAATACTCCAGGTATTGATACAAAAACTTGTATGTGTTCAAAATGTTAAACACAGGTTCTACAAATCCCAGGGCACAAAACAAAAATCCAACTTTTAAAAGTTTATATTCTGTTAATAACTCATACCCAAATAATGTTGTTGACACATCCTTTACTCATATTTGTGGCCATAGCATAAATTGGAGAAAAATACTTAAAAACCCAACCTCAAACTTGTATCTCAATCTGACCGTTTAAAAATGCTGCTATTTCCTCGTAGAACTTGATTGCTCTTTGGCAGAGCTGACCAATCAGCGGTCTATTTATGAGAATGTTTGTAATGATTGTTATACGCCCACAGCATTCTGTTGTTGGGCTACGCCCACACCATTCCCATTCAACATACTGTCCGGACCTCTGGCAGTCTTTATAGGGGTGCCATAGGATTCAATTCTCAGGCCGACTCTTTTCTCTGTATATATCAATGATGTCGCTCTTGCTGCTGGTGATTCTCTGATCCACCTCTACGCAGACGACACCATTCTGTATACCTATACTGCTCTTAAATACAAGTAAAACAAAATGCATGCTCTTCAAAACGTTGATTTTTCTATTGTGTTATTGACTGTACGTTTGCTAATCCCATGTGTAACTCTGTGTTGTTGTTTTTGTTGCACTGCTTTGCTTTATCTTGGCCAGGTCGCAGTTGTAAATGAGAACTTGTTCTCAACTGGCCTACCTGGTTAAATAAAGGTGAAATCAAATTAAAAATGTAAAACTTAATTACCATTTTTTAGAAGGAAAACTATTTCACTCTCTTTTTAATACATTTTAGGTCAGATTTCATAGAAATCTGGAAACACTGAACAGTTACTTTAAGGGTTTATAGCTCAATCATCTAAGCTAGAGTTTATGAACACAGGACGTAAGACCAACACATAAACAAACTTAGTCCCAGATACAAATTAAATCAAATTGGTCACATACACATGGTTAGCAGATGTTATTTACAATGACAGCCTAGGAACAGTGGATTAACTGCCTTGTTCAGGGGCAGATTTTTACCTTGTCAGCTCAGGGATTCGATCTAGCAACCTTTTGGTTACTGGCCCAACGCTCTAACCACGAGGTTACCTGCCGCCCCAGACATACATGGTATTACATGTTATACATAATTATTTTACATAAATCATTGACAAAAGCACAAGACATACTGTTGCATGTAGGTCTATATTATTTATGGATTGATTATATAGAAATATCAAAACATTATTTTTAACTACTACAAAGCATTTACATGTGGCTCAGGAACCACTGACTCACTGCATTATTCTATAGTATTATCAAGACACCTGCTGTTAACTCTTAACTACTTAGGACAGCTCACGAGGTGTCCTAAATATCTGCCGACTAGGTGGGACTAGAGACTTCATGCATAGCTTTAATTTATACCCATAAGTGTAAAATGTCTTTATTCTCAGCACTTATACGACCAATTTTCTACTCTGAGACGCTTTGTGGACATGGGCCCAGATCTCAAAATATTGTTTAAAAAAACGTAGAATGTTTGTTTAACATAATAATAAAAAATGAATATTACTAATGTAACCCACTGTAAAGACTGGGTTTAGTTGATTGTGTTGCACTGCTCATGTCCGCGTTCTGGACCTTCCCGCGTCCCCGTACAGAACTATCCGCGTCCACGTACAGAACTGTCCGCGTCCACGCACAGAACTGTCCGCGTCCCCGTACAGAACTGTCCGCGTCCACGTACAGAACTGTCCGCGTCCACGTACAGAACTGTCCGCGTCCACGTACAGAACTGTCCGCGTCCACGTACATTGTGGCGCCAAGCATATTGTCCGGTTACGCGCAGAGTGGGCTGAGGTGATTTTTGGGAATAACGACTGAGTTTGTTACAGTGTTGAAACGCTGAAGTTTATTGTTCAATTATCTTTTTGCTTTACGTTCAGGGACAGTATGAGTGTAGCCAGATCCTTTTCACTCTCTATCCTCGTTTCATTTTGTGTTTCACCGGATTCGTCATCGAGACGAGGGACAGACGAACGACCTGCTAGCTAGCCTAGCTAGTCGGTACAGCTCGGTAAGCTAGCTAGTTACTAATTAGTAGCATCGTAGTTCTCCTTCTCTCTCGTTGACGGATGCTGGCTACCTCTGTCCGGTTCTCCTCTCTTCACTAGATGGACGGTCACTTTAGTGTTTAACCCCTCTGTGTCCAAGGACCAAACTTTTGAATATTATTTTCGGGGCTCCTCAGTAGGCTGGACACATTCCGTTTATTTTAATTCTCAGCTGCCTCACCAATGTCTGTAAGTAAATTAATAACTTTTAATTGCTAAATATTTCCAATAGATGGCAGCATAAGACCACGAAGCATCAGTTATAGGCTACAAGCAGCAATATGATTGACATAAAATAGCATGCAACCACAGACTATATGTCCCATGATTTTCTGAAATGGTCACTCATTACTTTAGTTAGTTATATATCTCATATTAGGGCTGTGTTGCTTTAGGGAGAGAAACAAAAATAGTGAGGTATTGAATAGTGAGGTATTGAATAGTGAGGTAAAAATAGTGAGGTATTGAATAGTGAGGTATTGAATAGTGAGGTGTTGAATAGTGAGGTATTGAATAGTGAGGTGTAAATAGTGAGGTATTGAATAGTGAGGTGTAAATAGTGAGGTGTAAATAGTGAGGTATTGAATAGTGAGGTGTAAATAGTGAGGTGTTGAATAGTGAGGTATTGAATAGTGAGGTGTAAATAGTGAGGTATTGAATAGTGAGGTGTAAATAGTGAGGTAAAAATAGTGAGGTATTGAATAGTGAGGTATTAAATAGTGAGGTATTGAATAGTGAGGTGTAAATAGTGAGGTGTAAATAGTGAGGTATTGAATAGTGAGGTATTGAATAGTGAGGTGTAAATAGTGAGGTGTAAATAGTGAGGTAAAAATAGTGAGGTATTGAATAGTGAGGTATTGAATAGTGAGGTAAAAATAGTGAGGTGTAAATAGTGAGGTATTGAATAGTGAGGTATTGAATAGTGAGGTGTAAATAGTGAGGTGTAAATAGTGAGGTAAAAATAGTGAGGTATTGAATAGTGAGGTATTGAATAGTGAGGTGTAAATAGTTGTCACGTCCTGGCCAGTATATAAGGTTAATTGTTTTGTAGTTTGGTCAGGGCGTGACAGAGGGTATTTGTTTTATGTGGTTCAGGGTGGTGTGTTTGTTTAAGGGTGTTTGTTTTAGTAATTCCGGGTGTTGGTTTATGTTTAGGTATTTCTATGTGGAGTCTAGTATGTCTGTTTCTATGTCTGGTGAATTGGTGTTGGGACTCTCAGTTGAAGGCAGGTGTTTTCTATCTGCCTTTGATTGAGAGTCTCATAAATGAGGGTGTGTTTGTGTTTTGTGGGTGATTGTTCTGTGTAAAGCCCTATGCTTTGCCAGACTGTTATTTGTTCGTCTTCGTATTTTGTTATTTTTGTATGTTCATTCTTATAGTAAATAAAAGTCAAGATGAGCATTCACGTACCTGCTGCATATTGGTCTACCTTTTCTGATGACGATTTCGCACTATCGTCAGAGGACGAAGACAAGCGTGACAGAATCACCCACCACTCAAGGACCAAGCAGCAGAGGAAGGAGCAGAAGGCGTTCGAGTTGGACTGGCGGGAGAAGTGGACTTGGGAAGAAGTTCTGGACGGGGCCGGACCTTGGCATCAGGCTGGGGAGTATCGCCGCCCGCAGTGGGAAATAGAAGCAGCCAAGGCAGAGAGGCGTTGGTACGAGGCCAGAGTGGACGCGCTGAAGGAGATGCACGAGAGGCACCCCCAAGAACATTTTTGGGGGGGGCACACGGGTAGTTTGGCTAGGCGAAGGAAGAGCCGGAAGCCAGCTACCCGTGGTTATATGGAGGAGCGTATGAGGTGGGGAGCGCCATGTTTCGCTGAGAAGCGCAATATCTCACCCATACGCACGCACAGTCCGGTGCGAGTTATTCCAGCCCCTCGCAGGTGCCGTGCTAGAGCGGGCATCCAGCCTGGTAGGAGGATGCCTGCGCAGCGCATCTGGTCGCCGGTACGCCTCCGAGGACCAGGCTACCCAACTCCCGCTCTACGCACGGCTACCATCAAGCCCCTGCACAGCCCAGTCTGCCCTGTACGAGCACTCCGCTCGTGCAGGGCTACTAGTTCCATCGAGCCAAGGCGGGTTGTGCAGGAGGTAAGATCTAGACCGGCTGTGCGCCTCCATAGCCCTGGGTTTCCAGCTCCTGTCTCTCGTGCGGACCCGGAAGTGCGTCCACCCAGTCCGACTCGTCCTGTTCCCGCTCCCCGCACTAAACGGCAAGTGCGTAAACCCAGCCTCGCCAGTCAACAGTCGTCGGAGCTGCCCGCCAGTCAACAGTCGTCGGAGCTGCCCGCCAGTCAACAGTCGTCGGAGCTGCCCGTCAGTCAACAGTCGTCGGAGCTGCCAGTCAGTCAACAGTCGTCGGAGCTGCCCGTCAGTCAACAGTCGTCGGAGCTGCCCGTCAGTCAACAGTCGTCGGAGCTGCCCGTCAGTCAACAGTCGCCGGAGTGGTCAGACTGCGCTGAACTGCCGGAGTGGTCAGACTGCGCTGAACTGCCGGAGTGGCCAGACTGCGCTGAACTGCCGGAGTGGCCAGACTGCGCTGAACTGCCGGAGTGGCCAGACTGCGCTGAACTGCCGGAGTGGCCAGACTGCGCTGAACTGCCGGAGTGGCCAGACTGCGCTGAACTGCCGGAGTGGCCAGACTGCGCTGAACTGCCGGAGTGGCCAGACTGCGCTGAACTGCCGGAGTGGCCAGACTGCCCTGAACTGCCGGAGTGGCCAGACTGCCCTGAACTGCCGGAGTGGCCAGACTGCCCTGAACTGCCGGAGTGGCCAGACTGCCCTGAACTGCCGGAGTGGCCAGACTGCCCTGACCTGCCGGAGTGGCCAGACTGCCCTGACCTGCCGGAGTGGCCAGACTGCCCTGACCTGCCGGAGTGGCCAGACTGCCCTGACCTGCCGGAGTGGCCAGACTGCCCTGACCTGCCGGAGTGGCCAGACTGCCCTGACCTGCCGGAGTGGCCTGAACTGCCGGAGCTGACAGACTGCCCAGACTGCCCCGAGCTGACAGACTGCCCAGACTGCCCCGAGCTGACAGACTGCCCAGACTGCCCCGAGCTGACAGACTGCCCAGACTGCCCCGAGCCGCCAGACTGCCCCGAGCCGCCAGACTGCCCCGAACCGCCAGACTGCCCAGACTGCCTGGAACGGCCAGAACCTGAGCCGCCTCCAATATAGGTGGGTTGGGGAGGGGGGGTGTAGCACAGTGCCGTCGTTGACGGCAGCCACCCTCCCTTCCCTCCCTTTAGTAAGGGGGAATTTTCTTTTGGGTATTGTTTGGGGGTAATTTTTTTTTTGTTAAGGTGCTTCTGGGGTAGCACCTTTAAGGGGGGGGTACTGTCACGTCCTGGCCAGTATATAAGGTTAATTGTTTTGTAGTTTGGTCAGGGCGTGACAGAGGGTATTTGTTTTATGTGGTTCAGGGTGGTGTGTTTGTTTAAGGGTGTTTGTTTTAGTAATTCCGGGTGTTGGTTTATGTTTAGGTATTTCTATGTGGAGTCTAGTATGTCTGTTTCTATGTCTGGTGAATTGGTGTTGGGACTCTCAGTTGAAGGCAGGTGTTTTCTATCTGCCTTTGATTGAGAGTCTCATAAATGAGGGTGTGTTTGTGTTTGTGTTTTGTGGGTGATTGTTCTGTGTAAAGCCCTATGCTTTGCCAGACTGTTATTTGTTCGTCTTCGTATTTTGTTATTTTGTATATTCATTCTTATAGTAAATAAAAGTCAAGATGAGCATTCACGTACCTGCTGCATATTGGTCTACCTTTTCTGATGACGATTTCGCACTATCGTCAGAGGACGAAGACAAGCGTGACAATAGTGAGGTATTGAATAGTGAGGTATTGAATAGTGAGGTATTGAATAGTGAGGTGTAAATAGTGAGGTGTAAATAGTGAGGTATTGAATAGTGAGGTATTGAATAGTGAGGTGTAAATAGTGAGGTATTGAATAGTGAGGTATTGAATAGTGAGGTGTAAATAGTGAGGTATTGAATAGTGAGGTAAAAATAGTGAGGTATTGAATAGTGAGGTGTAAATAGTGAGGTATTGAATAGTGAGGTGTAAATAGTGAGGTATTGAATAGTGAGGTATTGAATAGTGAGGTATTGAATAGTGAGGTGTAAATAGTGAGGTGTAAATAGTGAGGTGTTGAATAGTGAGGTGTAAATAGTGAGGTATTGAATAGTGAGGTGTAAATAGTGAGGTGTTGAATAGTGAGGTGTAAATAGTGAGGTATTGAATAGTGAGGTATTGAATAGTGAGGTGTAAATAGTGAGGTGTAAATAGTGAGGTGTTGAATAGTGAGGTGTAAATAGTGAGGTATTGAATAGTGAGGTATTGAATAGTGAGGTGTGAATAGTGAGGTGTTGAATAGTGAGGTATTGAATAGTGAGGTGTAAATAGTGAGGTATTGAATAGTGAGGTGTAAATAGTGAGGTGTAAATAGTGAGGTATTGAATAGTGAGGTATTGAATAGTGAGGTATTGAATAGTGAGGTGTAAATAGTGAGGTGTAAATAGTGAGGTGTAAATAGTGAGGTATTGAATAGTGAGGTGTAAATAGTGAGGTAAAAATAGTGAGGTATTGAACCCCGGGTAGATAATCAGTAGTACATACATTGTAAAACATCATCTTAATATCTGATATTGGGAGTAAACAACCTCGGAATAGAAAAGACGAGCGCGTCTTCCAGCCCACCAATAAATGACATAATTCAACCCTCCTGGTTAGTAAATTTACCTCGACATGCCCCTTGAGAAGGCGAGTGAGAGTGAAGTGAAGACACCAGCTGTTTAGCGGGGCTGAGTTGACTTCATGTGCGAGAAGGCAGAGCAGGTGGATGCTGGTTGATGAATGTACTGGGAAAATACGTTTTTCTAGACCAGAGATGACTGAATTAATGTTCAGGCTTATTGATAATCGTTATATTAATGAAGTGTAAAACATGAGCATAAAAACAGGTAATAATAAACATGAATCATCATTATATTACTAAACATTAATCTGTTAAATGCTTTTTAAGTCCTTCCTCTTGCGGTAGCAGTGTGGAAAGGGACAGAAAGAAGCGTGGGGAGTGGTGGTGTATCCAGGGAGAACTAAACTAATATTCTGAAATATCATTTGTGGTCTTATGTTCCCATCTATTGGGATTATGTAGCAACTGCAGTAGTGATGAAAAATGTGTTATTCCTTACTAAAGTAGTAATTACTCAGAATTGCAAAATATAACATTTTTTTGTTCCTTTTAACCACTTATAATAAAATAAAATGTTTATAGCATAACAAACAATGAAACTGACATAAACCAAAAACACCAGACATTTAGTTAATTATATATATAAAAACTATTTATTTAGATGGGTGACATTATCTGCTCTGTAGACAAAAGAAGAGCTCTCCAGTAGGTACCAAAACATTCAAAGGACATTTTCTCAAAAGTGAGGTTTCAAGTTTATCAACATTCAAAGCAGAATGACTTTCCCATTGTTCCTCAACTGTAGTGTATGATATACCATTTTCTAGCTCTGAGTGTCTACTTTTATCCAATGTAAAAAACACAATTTTGCTACATAAGATCGAAACGGTCGGTAACATTTGACAGTGAGGCAGATATATAGCATTTTGTAAAGAAATATGATTATGTGTCTTTGAAATGATACCATGAAGTGATAGATTTTAAACAAATACATGTCTGTCATTGAACAACACCATGCCATGATTAGATAGGGAAAAACCACACCTCTATAATAATTTCTTTAAACAAAAAAAGATAATTTAGTAACATTTCTGAAAAGTGATATATAGCGTTTTGGAATGAAACTCTTCTTATGTTTCCCCATCTGAGATCAGAGTAGATGAGAGATGTAATGTTTGTCTCTGTTGTGTTGAAGCCCAATCAAGCAGAAGAGACCAGCCTCCCCTGTACCCAGCTGTGTGTCCATGAAGAGTGACTGGTCTATGGGTGTACCTCTAAACTTTAGAGAGGGAGACTTTTCTACTGAACAAAGGTAAGAAGAACTCATGGTCAGTGAGTTAAACAACACTGTCTCTAGTCATTTCTCCTCTCCCATTTTCACATTTATTTTGGTTGTTTTCATAATCCACAGGCTAATCCTTTAGTCCATTTTCATAGTCCTAAAACAATATTAAACAAACACAACGTTCCCTCCCTGTCTGTCTATCTGTCTCTCTGTCTGTCTGTCTCTTTGTCTGTCTCTGTCTGTCTGTCTGTGTCTGTCTGTGTCTGTCTCTGTCTGTGTGTATTTTGCTGTCTGTCTGTCTGTGTCTGTCTCTGTCTCTATCTCTGTGTCTGTTTCTGTCTGTGTGTCTGTCTGTGTGTCTGTCTCTGTCTGTCTGTCTTTCTCTGTCTGTGTGTCTGTTTCTGTGTCTCTGTCTGTCTCTGTCTGCATGGCTGTGTGTCTGTCTGTCTGTGTGTCTTTCTCTGTCTGTCTGTGTGTCTCTGTGTCTCTCTGTGTCTGTCTCTGTCTGTGTGTCTGTTTCTATCTGTGTGTCTGTCTCTGTCTGTCTGTCTGTGTGTCTTTCTCTGTCTGTCTGTCTGTCTGTCTGTCTGTCTGTCTGTCTGTCTGTCTGTCTGTCTGTCTGTCTGTCTGTCTGTCTGTTCATTATATACATCTACATGATGTATTGTTACACCATGTAGGAGCAGTATAGACCTAGTCTGTTCATTATATACATCTACATGATGTATTGTTACACCATGTAGGAGCAGTATAGACCTAGTCTGTTCATTATATACATCTACATGATGTATTGTTACACCATGTAGGAGCAGTATAGACCTAGTCTGTTCATTATATACATCTACATGATGTATTGTTACACCATGTAGGAGCAGTATAGACCTAGTCTGTTCATTATATACATCTACATGATGTATTGTTACACCATGTAGGAGCAGTATAGACCTAGTCTGTTCATTATATACATCTACATGATGTATTGTTACACCATGTAGGAGCAGTATAGACCTAGTCTGTTCATTATATACATCTACATGATGTATTGTTACACCATGTAGGAGCAGTATAGACCTAGTCTGTTCATTATATACATCTACATGATGTATTGTTACACCATGTAGGAGCAGTATAGACCTAGTCTGTTCATTATATACATCTACATGATGTATTGTTACACCATGTAGGAGCAGTATAGACCTAGTCTGTTCATTATATACATCTACATGATGTATTGTTACACCATGTAGGAGCAGTATAGACCTAGTCTGTTCATTATATACATCTACATGATGTATTGTTACACCATGTAGGAGCAGTATAGACCTACAGTAGCTGGCTATTTATATAGATTTAGTTATACTTAAAGAAACTACCTTAAATGAGCCACAGTAAAAAAAAAAAATATTCGCACTAATCAATCAACACATTTCTGTCTTTGTATGTCTCAATATAATAGTATTATTTAATTAAATCCATGTAAAATAATCTTTGTCTGTAAATAAAATGTGATCCTCAGTGTAAACGCCAGCCCAGCCACAATCCTAGAGGTTCACTGATGATCAACCTCCTCCTTCACATCTGACTCCTGATGATCATCCTCCTCCTTCACATCTGACTCCTGATGATCAACCTCCTCCTTCACATCTGACTCCTGATGATCAACCTCCTCCTTCACATCTGACTCCTGATGATCAACCTCCTCCTTCACATCTGACTCCTGATGATCAACCTCCTCCTTCACATCTGACTCCTGATGATCAACCTCCTCCTTCACATCAGACTCCTGATGATCAACCTCCTCCTTCACATCTGACTCCTGATGATCAACCTCCTCCTTCACATCTGACTCCTGATGATTAACCTCCTCCTTCACATCTGACTCCTGATGATCAACCTCCTCCTTCACATCTGACTCCTGATGATCAACCTTCTCCTTCACATCTGACTCCTGATGATCAACCTCCTCCTTCACATCTGACTCCTGATGATCAACCTCCTCCTTCACATCTGACTCCTGATGATCAACCTCCTCCTTCACATCTGACTCCTGATGATCAACCTCCTCCTTCACATCTGACTCCTGATGATCAACCTCCTCCTTCACATCTGACTCCTGATGATCAACCTCCTCCTTCACATCTGACTCCAGTGATCAATCCAGAGCATCTTCTTTTTTGGAGAATCCCGATGGACGACGTCATCGAATAGGCCGTCATCACCACCACCACCCACAAGTTAATTGTCATTCAGGTTATCAATAGGAAGAGCATTAGCAATATGTCCTGTCTGGTAACTTGTCTCGTTCAATGGATTTACATTGGCAGGTGCACAGGGAGAAACCCCATTAAAACACTTTTGGAAGTCTTTAACTATAACAAAGTCTGTTGCCTGTGATGTTGGGACAAATGATAGTCCCTTATTATACAAGAGACAAAATCCCCTAATTCTACAGCACAACGGCAGAATCATGTCTTCAGTGTAAAACTAACAATGACTCAATAATCCTTCTGGGAATGTTATGACGTCATAAAGTTATGGGCGGAGTTAGAAAGTTGGCTGTCAGAAGTACAATATTACTGTTAACGCAATAGAAAGGTCAAATGCTTTATTATCTAAAAATGTAAAGTTCTGGGCGACGGAGAGAAATAAAATGGTGCAGTTTGAGGCCATGTGGTGGAGAGTGATGCAGGAGCTGGAGATGGGGGTGTGTCAGTGTTGAGATGCGTGCGCTGAAGATGTGTGCTAGTGGGTCTGGGAAGGTGTGATGTAGTTAATGTTAATATGATGTCGTTTGTGTGTGTGTATGTTTTGTATTGTTTATAAAATATAAAATAAAATATTTTTTAAGTCCCAATGCAAAGTTACACCTCACTGTTCTATTTTTAGAGATATTACATAAATCCAATTAGAATTACAAAGAATGCTAAAGTCAGGTGTGAGGTAATATGGAGCACCAGCCTATTCCCTATGATGTAAACTACAACAGAAATAACTTCAAATGTATAACTTCATATTAAACCAATCGTTTCCACTCATGGGTTCCCACTAGATAACACAACCACACAGTATATGAAACGCATGAGGTGTGGCTAATGTTGACAAGCTGGAGCTAGCTACCGAGCTAGCATACAAACTCTGTAGCACAGAGTAGATCCTCCATATGACGTTGAGAAATAGTGCATTGTGGGTAGTTTAGAAGATATCAAGAAATAAGTTAAGAAATATGTAATAACACAAAAATATAACTGTCCTTATAGGGAACCAGATCGTGACTACAACTCAGTTACTAAGTCTGCCCCCTATCCCCAATTAAGGTAAGGGTGTGATGTCTGTGCAAAAACAAAACAGGCTATTTTAAATCACCCATATTGAAAAAATGTAGAACAATTAGACACCCTAAGACCCACACCTACACACTCATGTATCAATCTGATTGATGGATTGTGTTGTGCAGTAAGCAGGCTCAGGTGTATAACTGTGGCTCCTTCCACCTTCAAAGAATAGGCAAGAGGGCCAACCATGGAGAATAGTAAGACACTTCATTATTTCCATAACTATGCTGTATTGTTTGTCCTTGTGTGTCCGTTCATGTTTTTCAGCATAAAGTACTCTGCAGCCACTTAGTGTGGTGTGGACACCAGGTGAGGCCACACACAGATTCCTGTTGAACACTGTCGCTTTAACTACCTTATTTTCTCAATAACAGTCTCTCTCCTTCACTTCATCCCTCTCTCCCCTTCTCCCTAAATCCTCTAGGTTATATCAGCTGTGTCTGTGAACCCCTCCTGCATCTGAACTGGCTACATAGAGGGCACAGCATGATCAGAGTTGAGAGGTCACTTGGTCAGGTCAACAGGAAGTATTATTAAAGAGATGCTTTACATTGAAATACAGATAGAGATGCAGTAGTCCCAGAGTTAATGATCCAAGGTCAGTTTTGCATTGCACCTCCTGATTGATGACTAACAAAGTTAAAATAAAAACACAAGGCTTAAACATGCTCTCTCTCTCCATCTGTCTCTCCTCTGCAGGTATGTTTTGATGTGAGAGGAGGCCATCCCGCAGTCCCATCATCGCCACCTCACCTGCTTTTAAGGTAACCTTTGGGCCGACGAGAGACACTATTATGTAATTGTGATGAACTGAGAGAATATTTATGTAGCACTGTGATTCATTAATCATGTGCTGCCTTCCCTGCTCCTATGTGCTTACCTCTTTCCCTTTCTGTCTTTTACACCTCTCTCACCACCTCCTCTTTCTTCCTCTGTTTTTATAATGCACAACAGATGTGCATTGAAGTACAGATTGAACTTGTATTTATAACACTTGGATAATGAGCTTTTCAATAAAGCGTTTCACATTCTCTACTGGTTGAAATGAAGTGTAATGTGATGAAATACTCCACCTATCCTGTGTTTATCAGATCAATGCAGATGAAGGACATTAGATGTTGAGATGAACCAGTGTTAGAGTATTTACATGATGCATAGGAAGTGTAGTGTTCTGTTTTTTAACATTATATTTCTGTATATATGAATTAACTAGTTAAATCCTGTTTCTAGTCTATTAGTTACAATGTGTAACCATTGATGTCCCAGGACCAAGATTGGTAAACACTGTTGAAGTGTATAATTGTAATCCATACATGCAGACACAGCGTCATTCAAAGACTGGAATTTGATACTCCTGGTATTGGATATGACTGAAAAATAATCTCGAAGACATTCATACCTAAACTGCACCTTTATTTGCCAAGGTAGAGTACATGATCAGTGAATATATTAAATGTACAGGCTACAATGTGGGGATCTCATGCATGGTAATAACTACATGTATATACGACTTGCATCCTTGGCACAACATGATATTATATTCTACTCAATCCATAGGCTTCATTAATGTCATTCAGGCTCTTTTGAAGTTGATACAACTGGCTATGATAGCTGAGGTTCATAGGTTCTGAACTAATATGTATACCAAACGTTTGGGTCCATACACAGATCGGCTAGATAGCTAGCTACACATCCATAGGCATACAGGTATTTTAATCATCCACTGCACAATATGCAAGAACATAGCTAGCTACGTTATTTCATCTATCTGCATGGCAAATATCAGCAAGGCAAGCTTACACAATTGTACATTCAATTTGCAGTAAATTCTTCAGCTAGCTAGATTCTATACATCCACTGTTTCACAAAACGACAGCCTGGTTTGCTGGTTGTTTCAGGAATCCCTAAAACAACCAGAATGACAATTTCATACTCATGTCACAACACCCATAAAGCTAGTCAGCTAGCTGGCTAATGTTAGCTAGTCAGCTAGTTGGTCAATGTTAGCTAGTCAGCTAGCTGGCTAATGTTAGCTAGTCAGCTAGCTGGCTAATGTTAGCTAGTCAGCTAGCTGGTTAATGTTAGCTAGTCAGCTAGCTGGTTAATGTTAGCTAGTCAGCTAGCTGGCTAATGTTAGCTAGTCAGCTAGCTGGCTAATGTTAGCTAGTCAGCTAGCTGGCTAATGTTAGCTAGTCAGCTAGCTGGCTAATGTTAGCTAGTCAGCTAGCTGGCTAATGTTAGCTAGTCAGGTAGCTTGCTAAATCGCGATTTTCGTAAATTAACTGATTCAGTTCTGTGTAGGGGTACCCCTCTCTCCTAGTATTTCTGTCCGCCATCTTTGATCCAGTTCAGTTCTGTGTAGGGGTACCCCTCTCTCCTAGTATTTCTGTCCGCCATCTTTGATCCAGTTCAGTTCTGTGTAGAGGTACCCCTCTCTCCTCGTATTGCTGAAGAAAGTCTAACAGTCACTAGTGCAGCAGCAGCCTCCCCTGGTCCTAGTGCCGCCCTGTAAGAAGTTTAAGAAGCGATGGAACGGTTGACGAAAAAAAATAAATCACAGAAAAAATATATTGACTGATATTGATTTATTTAGGGGGGGGCTAATGAATATTTTAGGACCAGCGATGTCCCTTATTCCTACCCTTATATAAATAAAATAAACATTTTACTCAACTGCGTTACCCACTCCAGTCAGCAGATGGCGGTCTGGGAATTTAAGGCGATGCTGTTGGTGTGACGTATAATCTAGTGGACGGAACTCTTCTTTCAACAGTAGCAACAGTTATTCAGCCATCTCGGTAGCTTGCTAGACAAAATAGCCGAAACAATAAAGCTCTTTAGACGTTTTCGAGTATATTAGCAACTGTGTTTTAAAACCACTTCTGTCGTCTAGTTAGTTTTCAGATTTAATTTCATATTTACGGTGTTGTTGTTACTAGTCAGCTAGCATTAGCATAGCTAACATCCCTGACCATGAGTTCACTAAGCTACTCTCCTGCTAAAGAAAATGAGGATATCACAGTAAAACAAGAAGTAGAGGGTGAGGCCGTTACTGTGAAAGAAGAAAAAGACGCGTTCAGAGTGAAAGAGGAGGAGGATGTTACAGTAAAAGAAGAGGAGGATGCAGTTTTTGGAGTGAAAAAGGAAGAGGGGGAGATGACTGTTACATCGATAAAGGAGGAAACTGGACATCTGGGCCCGGTTTCCCAAACGCATCTTAAGGCATCCAATGGTTCTAACGGTGAACTTAGACATAAGACCTGTTCCCTGATTAACACTAGTAAGTACTGTCTTAAATACAGAGACACAAACTCTGCAGTTGTTGAACTGATGTTTGGTGTTAAATCGGAAATCTGAAATTGCTACATCCATATTGTGACTTTTATATTAGTTATTTATAACCATTGATTCTTGAAGAATATAACACATGCCTCATGAGCTTAGTTCAACTGTAGTACCCCATCAGAACCCCAAATAAGCTTTTTTTTTACTCCAATGTTTAGAAATGTAAACCAACACTGTATAGCCTCAACATGGTTAAAACTATAATGTTGATATCATGGATGGTCAGTCCTTGCATCCATAGGTCTGTCTATGAATTTTGAAAGTAGTTACATTTCTCCAGCCCCATAGTCATCTTATAACCAAAACAGTGGAGGAATGACAGATTTGTTATTGTTTGAACTGCAGATTGCTGGGTTGTGTGGGTTTTTTAAACAGCAACAAAATGGCTGCCCAGAGGCTTGGTTTGGTAAACAGCTGAGGGATGGGGGAAGGAGAAGTGTAACCACTCTCAAATTCATAGAGAAAGCTATTGTAGCAACCGTAACCAAACACCTAGCGACCTCTTCAAGAAGTTCAGACATCTTGGCGTAACAGTTATATGGTGTTGGCTTGACATTTACTGGACCCAGGTTTGCGTTCAGCTCAGGGCAACCCCCTGAATTCACTACACTATGAATACAAGGACTGGCCATCCATGATGTCATAATGATAGTTTAACCAGGTTTCTAGGCTATATAGTATATTCTAGAATTCATCCATGATGTCATAATGATAGTTTAACCAGGTTTCTAGGCTATATAGTAAATTCTAGAATTCATCAATGATGTCATAATGATAGTTTAACCAGATTTCTAGGCTATATAGTATATTCTAGAATTCATCCATGATGTCATAATGATAGTTTAACCAGGTTTCTAGGATATATAGTATATTCTAGAATTCATCCATGATGTCATAATGATAGTTTAACCAGGTTTCTAGGCTATATAGTATATTGTAGAATTCATCCATGATGTCATAATGATAGTTTAACCAGGTTTCTAGGCTATATAGTATATTCTAGAATTCATCCATGATGTCATAATGATAGTTTAACCAGGTTTCTAGGCTATATAGTATATTCTAGAATTAATCCATGATGTCATAATGATGGTTTAACCAGGTTTCTAGGCTATATAGTATATTCTAGAATTCATCCATGATGTCATAATGATAGTTTAACCAGGTTTCTGGGCTATATAGTATATTCTAGAATTGCCAGTGTAGATTTCCTGTGGAGGCAAATTATTAGAGCTGTTGATAAGTCATTGTATAATATTCAGCCAATTGTTTTTCATGCCATTACATTAAAGGCAAGACATACCTAGATTCAATTACATTCATGAATTGGTTTGAAACCTTTGTTTTAAACCCGTCTCAAAATTGGTGCCTTGCCGGATTTGTAAAAAATGGTTTGTCATGAAACTCTATTTTTTAAATGTATTTAAATGTAACCTTTATTTAACTAGGCAAGTCAGTTAAGAACAAATTCTTATTTACAATGACTGCCTACCCCGGACAACGCTGGGCCAATTGTGCGCCGCCCTATGGGACTCCCAATCACGGCCGGTTGTGATACAGCCTAGATTTGAACCAGGGTGTCTGTAGTGACGCCTCAAGCACTGAGATGCAGTGTCCGCTGTGCCACTCTGGAGCCCCAAAATCATGTTCTAGTGCTGTCAACTCTGGAGCCCCAACATCATGTTCTAGTGCTGTCCACTCTGGAGCCCCAACATCATGTTCTAGTGCTGTCCACTCTGGAGCCCCAACATCATGTTCTAGTGCTGTCCACTCTGGAGCCCCAACATCATGTTCTAGTGCTGTCCCCAACTAAAATACATCTTGGTCAACCAAGAGTCATCTGTTCTTTCTACCAATCACCCCATGTGTTTTTATAAAATCTGTATGTACTGAACTTGTCTGATGCTTTAAGCACGTTGTTTGATTAAATAAATAAGACACACAAATTACGAGGGAGCCAGTCGTCAACATAACCTGACTGGAGGGAGCCAGTCGTCAACATAACCTGACTGGAAAGAGCCGACCAGTTCTGAAAGCCTTTTGCCGTACCCTCATCCTACTCCTCGGGTGATGTAGACGTTATCCCAGGCCCTGTGTGTCCCCAGGCGCTCTCATTTGTTGACTTCTGTAACCGTAAAAGCCTTGGTTTCATGCATGTTAACATCAGAAGCCTCCTCCCTAAGTTTGTTTTACTCACTGCTTTAGCACACTCCGCCAACCTTGATGTCCTTGCCGTGTCTGAATCCTGGCTTTGGAAGGTCACCAAAAATTCTGAAATTTCCATCCCCAACTACAACATTTTCCATCAAAATGAGAGGAGTTGCAATCTACTGCAGAGATGGCCTGCAATGTTCTATCATACTTTCCAGGTCTAAGCACAAACAGTTCGAGCTTTTAATAAAAAAATGAATCTCTCCAGAAATAAGTCTCTCACTGTTGCCGCCTGTTACAGACCCCCCTCAGCTCCCAGCTGTGCCCTGGACACCATATGTGAATTGATTGGCCCCCATCTATCTTTAGAGTTCGTTCTGTTAGGTGACCTAAACTGGGATGCCTGGTTGTTCTTTAAAAGTAATTTCCTCACCACCTTAAATAAGCATGCCCCTTTCAAAAATTGTAAAACTAAGAACAGATATAGCCCTTGGTTCACTCCAGACCTGACTGCCCTCAACCAGCACAAAAACATCCTGTGGCGTACTGCACTAACATTGAATAATCCCCGCGATATGCAACTTTTCAGAGAAGTCAGGAACCAATACACACAGTCAGTTAGGAAAGCAAAAGCTAGCTTTTTCAAACAGAAATTTGCATCCTGTAGCTCTAACTCCAAAAGGTTTTGGGACACTGTAAAGTCCATGGAGAATAAGAGCACCTCCTCCCAGCTGCCCACTGCACTGAGGATAGGAAACACTGTCACCACCGATAAATCCATGATAATCGAGAATTTCAATAAGCATTTCTCTACAGCTGGCCATGCTTTTCTCCTGACTACCCCAACCCCGGCCAACAGCTCCCCACCCCCCATAGTTACTTGCCCAAGCCTCCCCAGCTTCTCCTTCACCCAAATCCAGATAGCTGATGTTCTGAAAGAGTTGCAAAACCTGGACCCGTACAAATCAGCTGGGCTAAACAATCTGGACACTCTCTTTCTAAAGTTATCCGCCGCCATTGTGGAAACCCCATTTACTAGTCTGTTCAACCTCTCTTTCGTATTGTCTGAGATTCCTAAAGATTGGAAAGCTTCCGCGGTCATCCCCCTCTTCAAAGGGGGTGACACTCCAGACCCAAACTGTTACAGACCTATATCCATCCTGTCCTGCCTTTCGAAAGTCTTCGAAAGCCAAGTTAACAAACAAATCACTGACCATTTTGAATCCCACCGTACCTTCTCCGCTGTGCAATCCGGTTTCCGAGCTGATCACGGGTGCACCTCAGCCACGCTAAAGGTACTAAACGATATCATAACCGCCATCGATAAAAGATAGTACTGTGCAGCCGTCTTCATCGACCTGGCCAAGGCTTTCGACTCTGTCAATCACCGTATTCTTATCAGCAGACTCAACAGCCTTGGTTTTTCAAATGACTGACTCGCCTGGTTTACCAACTGCTTCTCAGACAGAGTTCAGTGTGTTCCTTGATGGACAGGCTATTGTACAACACACAGAGCTACTTTCCTTTATTTGTTGTTAGGTGAAGTTATGGGTCCTACAGTAGGTCTATGTTGTTGTTAGGTGAAGTTATGGGTCCTATAGTAGGGCTATGTTATTGTTAGGTGAAGTTATGGGTCCTACAGTAGGTCTATGTTGTTGTTATGGGATCTACAGTAGGTCTATGTTGTTGCTAGGTGAAGTTATGGGTCCTACAGTAGGTCTATGTTGTTGTTAGGTGAAGTTATGGTCCTACAGTAGGTCTATGTTGTTGTTAGGTGAAGTTATGGGTCCTACAGTAGGTCTATGTTATTGTTATGGGTCCTACAGTAGGTCAATGTTGTTAGGTGAAGTTATGGGTCCTACAGTAGGTCTATGTTATTGTTAGGTGAAGTTATGGGTCCTACAGTAGGGCTATGTTATTGTTAGGTGAAGTTATGGGTCCTACAGTAGGTCTATGTTGTTGTTATGTGAAGTTATGGGTCCTACAGTAGGTCTAGGTTGTTAGGTGAAGTTATGGGATCTACAGTAGGTCTATGTTGTTGTTGTTAGGTGAAGTTATGGGTCCTACAGTAGGTCTATGTTATTGTTATGGGTCCTACAGTAGGTCTATGTTATTGTTATGGGTCCTAGAGTACACTATGTATGTCATGCAACAACAACCAAAGTGCTTCTTCGTTCATTACATAGGTATATTTGTTGTCAGGTGAAGTTATGGGCCAATTTGGCAAACAGTGTGCAAACCCTCATTGTCAGGCTGATGGAAAAGCCAAAGAGCATTTTACTGGTTGAAGTGTTTTTTAAGTACAAAGCGTTTGATTTGCAATGATGACACTAACATTATCTTAAGCAGGACATTCAAACGAGCCTTACAATTATAGTCTAAAGTAGTGTGAAATGTACTCATAAGCTACCTGTAAATGGAAGTTACTCCCCTGAGGTTTCCCATATTCACATTCAGAATACATTGTGAAAAACTAAAATCTTTGCTCACCATTTTTCCTCCTGGCAGATATACTACATCCATAACTATCGGTTTCCTCATTAGCAAGGAGGAGTTTCTACAACCAAATTGCATGTGCATCGCCCTCGTGCTGCAATTTTATTAAACACAGAAAGGGGCCTATATTGGAGACCAAAGGTCGTCTGGCACACTGCTTAGAGTTTCAACAACATGAGTAACTCATTTATCGTCTTAGATGTTACTACTAATGTGAAAACAAGACAAAATATGACTGTTCTTGCTCATTTTAAGACAAATGTCAAATAATCATTACATTCATTACAGACGTCAATTGTTGTACAACATCATGGCTACGCTGTTGGCATCACTTTTTTACAGTGGATTTCCGCTGTTGTGGGCTTTTAACCATCTGTCTGACTTTGTTGTTCACACAGGAGTGAGACGGACCTACCGTGGGTCCTCTGGGGAGCCTCAACAACCTCATGATGCTGACAAGGCAGAGAAGAGTCTCTCCACATTAGCACACCTCAAGAAACACCAGCAGAGATCCACAGGGAAGAAACCTCACTGCTACTCTGACTGTGGGAAAATATTCACCACCTCATCAGGCATGGAAATTCATCAGAGAATCCACACAGGAGAGAAACCTTATAGCTGTGGTCAATGTGGGAAGAGTTTTGATACATCTAGCCATCTTATTGTACACCAAAGAACACACACAGGAGAGAAACCGTATAGCTGTACTCAATGTGGGAAGAGCTTTAGTCATTCAAACAGCCTGATATCACACCAGAGAACACACACAGGAGAGAAACCTTATAGCTGTGGTCAATGTGGGAAGAGTTTTACTACTTCGAGCAATCTGACGCTTCACCAGAGAACACACACAGGAGAGAAACCTTATAGCTGTGATGAATGTGGGAATAGTTTTACAACATCACGTAATCTGACTCTTCACCAGAGAATACACACAGGAGAGAAACCTTATAGCTGTACTCAATGTGGGAGGAGTTTTACTCAATCACCCAGCCTGATATCACACCAGAGAACACACACAGGAGAGAAACCTTTTAACTGTGCTCAATGTGGGAAGAGTTTTACTAGGTCAACCGGCCTGATATCACACCAGAGAACACACACAGGAGAGAAACCTTATAGCTGTGATGAATGTGGGAAGAGTTTTGTTACATCTAACAGTCTGACTAAACACCGGAGAACACACACAGGAGAGAAACAGTTTAGCTGTGCTCAATGTGGGAAGAGCTTTACTGAGTCTAGCTGTCTGACTAAACACCAGAGAACACACACAGGAGAGACACCTTATAGCTGTGATGAATGTGGGAAGAGTTTTGTTACATCTAACAGTCTGACTAAACACCGGAGAACACACACAGGAGAGAAACTATATAGCTGTGTTCAATGTGGGAAGAGCTTTACTGAGTCTAGCTGTCTGACTAAACACCAGAGAAAACACACAGGAGAGAAGCCTTTTAGCTGTAATCAATGTGGGAAGAGTTTTACTCAGTCAACCAGCCTGATATCACACCAGAGAAAACACACACAGGAGAGAAATCTTATAGCTGTGCTCAATGTGGGAAGAGTTTTACTACGTCTAGCAAGCGGACTACACACCATATAACACATACAGGAGAAACCTCAGCTGTGATCAGTGTGACCAGAGATAATCTTAAAAAATACCTCAATCAATGAATTCATGTCAAATGTTTTAACATTGTAGTAGGAGTAATTTAATGATGTCACAATGTAGAACCCTAAACGTTTGTCCCCTGTTCTATTGATTTCAACATGATATGGATATTAGCCTCAGGGGGAAAATCCAGGCTCTGAAATGGAAGAGTTGCTATTTATGAGATTTAACAAAAAGTGACTAACAAAAAAAGAGTTGTGTTACACTTACCACTTTGGTAACCAACTTACCATGTTGGTGACGCACTTGAATCAAAATGTATCTGGCTGTTTTCTACAAATTGTCCTCTAACCAGGGATGTACACATTATTCCCAGATTCTGTGTTTTTTTTTAGCTGTTAGTTTTAACAGGACGTGCAACCTCATCTCCCTCCTCTCAGTACAATTGATTTCAACGTGATATCGATGAGTTATGACAAATAAGTGTTGTGTTCCTTTGTTTAGCGACCCCTAAATTTAAATGCATCACTCCAAAATGTAGCTGACTGTCTTCTGCAGGTTGTTCTCTAATCAGTGAGGAAAAATATATCTCCCATTTCAATGTGGTTTTTTTAGTTGTGTTAGTTTCAACAGCACATACAACCTGATTTCCCCCATAATCGATATCAGTGATTTATTGCTACTTGTCAAAACAACAGCGTTTCTGGTGCTTGTGCAGTTTATAAGGTGCTTGTTTAAAAATATCCAAGTAATATGATTGTTGTGGCAGATGTTTGTGTACATAGCACATTTTATGTTTAGGTTTTCAATATATCACAAACTGACATTGTTGCCCTGCTTTTAGAATATCAGGGTTCATTCTCAGATGTGCCAAACCAAATGTACTAGAGCATGACATTGGGGACTGGGCCCTGATCCAACAACATGCCTATCTAGTAAACCCTGAAAATAGAGAGAAGCTCCACAGTGGTTTGCTTCCTGTCTTTAAGTTTGGTGTGGGTTCTTATTTTGTTTGCCTCTTCTTGAGCAGATTTAGTGGGTCTCATGGTGGGTGTCTTTTAGGTCCCAGTTGTTGTTACTAGTCAACTTTCAGTGGACACCCCCATAGTGTCTTTCAGAGCCCCTCCTAAAACCCCACCTGTTTAGTTGTGGTTGTTGTCAGTGACTCTTTGTTAGTTCCTCTTCTGTTTGAGCAATTTAGATTTTTCTTTCTGGGGAACGTAACAACAAACAATGTAGTAAAACAAGCTTATATTTTGGGTTGGATGTTGCATCCAATTGTTAATATTTTAATAATTTCCTTAGAATGCTCATTAGTCTTTCAGTTGTTAGTCTTCTGTTTTTTATCCTCTTATGTTTGTTGTGTACTAAATATTTCTGTTTATTTTCATTGTTTTTTTCCTGTGAAGCCATTGCGTTGCATCCATGTCTGAAATGTGCTGTATAAATAAATCTTGATTTGATTTGAACATAATGTAAAACAAATTAACCCAATGACTGACCAAAGAAGACTCTTGCCAAAACAATTTACAAATATGTGCAAAAGCAACACATTTCTTGGTCCATCTTAGTATGAAAAACTATCACTTTTCCAGCCTGCTGAAGGCGTGGTGGAGTGGTAAACACCACCACCGGCTCTTCCAGGGGCTTGAGGTGGTCTCCCACAGCTCTGATTATGTCATGTTCTGTGGCCTTGCTGTTCCATTTCTTGACTGCCCCTGCAACACAGAAATAAACACATTTAATCATGTTAAATAAAACACTCAAAGTAATGGATATGGAGCATCTATGGCCTCAGTTACACCTAGCACCTAAATGTGACTTCTGTTATCTGATCACTCTAAGTTGCATAAGGTCTGGATGCACAAAAGTCACAATGTGCTGCATTAGGTTTAGATCTGCCAGGATGGGCATTGTGTTCGGAATTTGAGTCTGGTCACGAATATGCATCAGCAATGTAAAGAGATGGGGTGAATGAGTGGGGAAAAGTACATTTGACACAAATTACCTTCATAATATCAAAGAACAAATGTGTGTGTCTGAGGGGAAATTAACTTTCATACAGCCAAAAGGGGTGAGAAATTACACCAATATCAGTGGACAATTTGCACTAATGTAAATAAACATAGATGATGGAACATATTCCCTTTTGCTTACGTGATGAACCGCTAAGGGGACATAAATATTTACCATCTAAACCATGTGTGACCTCTCACCTCTCTGGCTGTAGAAGTGTTCTTCCTAACCAGTCCCTCAACAGCTCTCTGACTGAGCTCCACCCTCACTGGGTCTTCAGAGGAGATGAAGGCTGAGGAGGGATGGAAGGATGAATGGATCAGTCAGTCAATAAAGTGTAGAGCTGCTGTCTATGCTGTCTGAAAAAATCACTATTTTAGTAGTTCATTAAAGTAAATAAGGCTTTATGACTGCTGAATACCAACTATCAATCACTTAGATCATGCATTTTCAGGTAGAGATACATCCTTGGGACGTCCCTAGCCTGTTGAAGTTGACATTTAAAATGGTTAAGGTTAGGGGTTAAGGTTAGGGTTTAGGGTAGGGATTTCCCAAGGATCCCAGATAGCATTGACCATTGTGCATTCTTCTGTCTCTTTTATATAGCAGGTGTAAAAGAAACACAGACAAGACAAGTCGGCATGCAGTGCATTATGGTCATTGTAGTTTTAAAAAATTGCATCTAATTATGCCAGTCTATATGTGGGGTTGTTAGAGAAGAATGTGATTGTCAGCCCTAACAATCCATTCTAGCACCTCATCAGGCTCTGAAAATGACTTCATTGATGTTACATCTATTCCTTCTATTCCAGAGGACAGCAGAGGAACTTCATCGATTCTACTCTTTCATCAATACAAGCAGTGAACATCTGAAATTCACCATCAACTTTGATGCACATGAAACAAGTTCTCTGGACATTTTGATTTAAGAGGAATGGGGATGGCTTTAGCACAGACCTATACTGGAAGCCGACTGGCAGTAATTCTCTCTTACGGGGAGTCAGCTTCCACCCTACACCCGTAAAAAAAAAACAATTGTAATACTTGAGTGAAGAAAACATTTTAAAATGTAAATTTGTAATTTTAATTTTGTAAATTTAAAACAAAAACATAACTGTTTGTACTTATAGGGAACCAGATCGTGGCTACAGCTCAGTTACTAAGTCTTTAACCACACTGTGTTGTTACACTGGTGAGTAAAAACTAATGCTTCCTACCCTTTAACTTTTTGTCTGAAGATAAAATGTACATTTTACTGAACTGCGTCCAGTCAGCAGATGGACTAGATGCCTCTTAGGCCGCCCATTGTGACTCCATCAAGAATTCAGCAGAGCAAGTTTGTATGAAGGTCTGGTTATTAAATGGGTACATAGTTCAATAGTAATATCCTCTAAAGCGCCCTGGTGACAAACTTTACTGCCCTGTTTCCAGTTGTCCACATGGCTGGGAGAACCTATTCAAGTAATTAACTAAGTAAATAGATTTTGAAAATGTAAAAAACAATAATGATTATTAGCTAACTAGCTACAGTGCAGGCTAACTCAAATGAGCTGCTAAATGAGCTAGCTATCTGGCCAACTACACATTCTGTATAGATAGATAGCTAGATAGAATTAAATATCACCATCTACCTAACTTCATATTAGCTAGCTATATTGATGTATTTATCACTGTAAAAAACAAACTCCAAATGCATTTGTAGGTAGCTAGCTAACAGCCATGGAGGAGGGTGAAAGGATAGCAGTCCCAACTGTCAGTGAGAGATGAGGCTATTCTGGACAGGGCAGGTACTTTTGTGTAGTTCCTGTCGCTAGAAGTGAGGACGGAGATAATAGTAACATAATATTCAGTGTGGTGTAATTTGACTATAATGAAGTCTGTTTCTTGTGAGGTTTTCTGTCCTCAGATAAAGAGCTCTATGAAAGCCAGTCTACATATGAAGAGGTCCCAATGAAGAGCAGTGGTTCTCAGTCCTGGGGACTCAAAGGGGGGCAAATCTTTGTTTTTGCCTTCAAACTGCACAGCTGATTCAAATGATCAACTCATCATCAAGCTTCAAGTGGTATTTATGTATTCATTTGTGATGCTGTCCTTGATATGCTACACATGTACATATGTGTGCCCATGCATCTATCAATCCAATGTTATCATGATTTGTTATCAGGGATATTATACTTTAGTAATCCACAATGACCTGGTGATGTAACAGTCTAATAATTACATTGTCTTCCATATTCCTACAGATACCTTGTAACTGGAGATTCCTTCAAAACGATCGCCTACAGTTAACGTGTAGGGCACTGCAAGGTTGGGTGACCAGGGCCATCTGGGACTGTCTCCTGGAGGAATTCAGGTGTGTGAAGGCTACCTGTGTCCTGCGTAACTTCATGAGGGAGGACACAAAGACCAGGAGGGGATCTGCAGCTCGCCGCCGTGTGCCAGAGGAGGAGTCTGCTGCTCTGCAGGATGTTTCAAGGATGGGGTTCAACAACGCAGCAAGAGTCTACACTATGCGCAACCAAAGGCTCTTTTAAGGCTAAGTTCACCGTTAGAACCATTGGACGCCTTAAGATGTGTTTGGGAAACCGGGCCCAGATATCCAGTTTCCTCCTCTTCTTCTTCCTCCTTTTTGGATGTAACAGTCATCCCCCCCTCTTCCTCTTTCACTCCAAAAACAGCATCCTCCTCTCCTTTTACTGTAACATCCTCCTCCTCTTTCACTCTGAACTCATCTTCCTCTTCTTTCACTGAAACGTCTTTCTCTTCTTCTTTCACGGTAACAGCCTCACCCTCTACTTGTCTTTGTATTGAAACGGACTCCTCTTCCTCCTCCTCTTTGACGAGAGCTTCTTTCTCCGTCCAGCAGACCTCTTCTTTAGCAGGAGGAGAGTAGCTTAGTGAACTCATGGTCGGAGATGTTAGCTAGCTAGGCTAATGCTAACTTAACCAGCCCGCTAGCTGACTAATAACAACAACACCGTAAATATGAAATTAAATCGGACAACTAACTAGACCACAGAAGTGGGTTTAAAACACAGTGACTAATATACACTAAAGCGTCTAAAGAGCTTTATCGGTTCGGCTATTTTGTCTAGCAAGCTACCGAGGTGGCTGAATAACTGTTACTGCTGTTGAAAGAAGCGTTCCGTCCACTAGATTATACGTCACACCAGCAGCATTACCTTAAATTCCCAGACCGCCATCTGCTGACTGGAGTGGGTAACGCAGTTGAGTAAAACGTATATTTTATTTTCAGACAAGCTAGTGTCGGAAGTATGAGTTTTTACTCACCAGTGTAACGATACAGTATGTTTAAAGACTTAAAAACCTAGTTGTATTGAAGATCTGGTTACCTATAAGCATATTATTACATATTTATATATTTTTTATTTTATTTTATTTCACCTTTATTTAACCAGGTAGGCCAGTTTAGAACAAGTTCTCATTTACAACTGCGACCTGGCCAAGATAAAGCAAATCAGTGCGACACAAACAACAACACAGAGTTACACATGGAATAAACAAACGTACAGTCAATAACACAATAGAAAAGTCTATATACAGTGTGTGCAAATGAGGTAAGATTAGGGAGGTAAGGCAATAAATAGGCCGTAGTGACGAAGTAATTACAATTGAGCAATTAATGTGCAGAAGATGGATGTGCAAGTAGAGATACTGTGGTGCAAAGGACCAAAACAATAAATAACAATATGGTGATGAGGTACAGTTGAAGTCAGAGGTTTACATACACCTTAGCCAAATACATTTAGACTCAGTTTTTCACAATTCCTGACATTTAATCCAAGTAAAAATTCCCTGTCTCAGGTCAGTTAGGATCAACACTTTATTTTAAGAATGTGAAATGTCAGAATAATAGCAGAGAGAATTATTTATTTCAGCTTTTATTTCTTTCATCCCATTCCCAGGGGGTCAGAAGTTTACATACACTCAATTAGTATTTGGTAGCATTGCCTTTAAATTGTTTAACTTGGGTCAAACGTTTCGGGTAGCCTTCCACAAGCTTCCCACAATAAGTTGGGTGGATTTTGACCCATTCCTCCTGACAGAGCTGGTGTAACTGAGTCAGGTTTGTAGGCCTCCTTGCTCGCACACGCTTTTTCAGTTCTGCCCACAAATGTTCTATAGGATTGAGGTCAGGGCTTTGTGATGGCTACTCCAATACCTTGACTTTGTTGTCCTTACGCCGTTTTGCCACAACTTTGGAAGTGTGCTTGGGGTCATTCTCCATTTGAAAGACCAATTTGCGAACAAGCTTTAACTTCCTGACTGATGTCTTGAGATGTTGCTTCAATATATCCACATCATTTTCCTCCCTCATGATGCCATCTATTTTGTAAAGTGCACCCAGTCCCTAATGCAGCAAAGCACCCCCACAACATGATGCTGTCACCCCCATGCTTCACGGTTGGGATGGTGTTCTTCAGCTTGCAAGCCTACCCCTTTTTCCTCCAAACATAACGATGGGCATTACGGCCAAACAGTTTCATCAGACCAGAGGTAATTTCTCCAAAAAGTACAATCTTTGTCCCCATGTGCAGTTGCAAACCGTAGTCTGGCTTTTTTATGGCGGTTTTGGAGCAGTGGCTTCTTCCTTTCTGAGTGGCCTTTCAGTTTATGACGATATAGGATTCATTTTACTGTGGATATAAATACATTTGTACCTGTTTCCTCCAGCATCTTCACAAGGTCCTTTGCTGTTGTTCTGGGATTGATTTGCACTTTTCGCACCAATTTACGTTCATCTCTAGGAGACAGAACGCGTCTCCTTCCTGAGTGGTATGAAGGCTGCGTGGTCCCATGGGGTTTATACTTGCGTACTATTGCTTATACAGATGAACGTGGTACCTTCAGGCGTTTGGAATTTGCTCCCAAGGATGAACCAGACTTGTGGAGGTCTACAATTTTTTTTCTGAGGTCCTGGCTGATTTCTTTTGATTTTCCCATGATGTCAAGCAAAGAGGCACTGAGTTTGAAGGTAGGCCTTGAAATACATCCACAGGTACACCTCCAATTGACTGAAATTATGTCAATTAGCCTATCAGAAGCTTCTAAAGCCATGACATCATTTTCTGGAATTTTCCAAGCCGTTTAAAGGCACAAACAACCTTGTGTATGTAAACTTCTGACCCACTGGAATTGCGATACAGTGAATTATAAGTGAAATAATCTGTCTGTTAACAATTGTTGGAAAAATTACTTGTGTTGTGCACAAAGCAGATATCCTAACCAACTTGCCAAAACTATAGTCTGTTAAGAAGAAATGTATGGAGTGGTTGAAAAATGAGTTATAATGATTCCAACCTAAGTGTATGTAAACTTCCTACTTCAACTGTTTACAGATGGGCTATGTACAGGTGCAGTGATCTGTGAGCTGCTCTGACAGCTGGTGCTTTATTAAAGTTAGTGAGCGAGATATGAGTCTCCAGCTTCAGTGATTTTTGCAATTCGTTCCAGTCATTGGCAGCAGAGAACTGGAAGGAAAGGCAGCCAAAGAGGTGTTGGCTTTGGGGATGACCAGTGAAATATACCTGCTGGAGCTCGTGCTACCGATTGGTGCTTCTATGGTGACCAATTAGCTGAGATAAGGTGGGCTTGACCTATGAATTAATTTATGTATTAATATGTATTAATTTATTTCGGGATTCTGGGTAAACCACAGCAGATTTATGGAGAATTGCTGTCGGTGAGTTGAAAATTGAATGGTCCTGGCATAGAAATGTATAAAGTTGACATTACATCATAAACTGTATATCATCTATACTGTGTGGGAGTGCTATTTATATCCCGTCACTTCTGATCATTCATCCATACTGTGTGTGTCCCATCATTGCAGCTTTGGAAATAAATGAACTATCCATTCATTGCTCCTTCCTGTGTTGACTCACTGACTTGAGGGACCAGGAAGGTCACACTAGGTCGATATCTAGCTCAAGCTTGCAAACGTTAGTCACACCTCATGCTTTTCATAAACTGTGTGGTTGTGTTATCTAGTGGGAACCTGTTAGAACAGTGGGCTCTGGTGCCTCTTGCCGTGGGTTCAAAACGACAGAGGAAATCAACCTGCTTGATCGTTTTTTGTTTTTTTTTACACAACAGGCTGAAAAGCTTTGTTTCCCCATCACTACTTTTCAGCATATTCTCTGTGAAGTAGACTACGGGAGTTTTGTAACTTTTTTCACCTTGGCTTACTGCTAGCGCGCTGACTGATATCTGGAATCTATATATTTTGGATGCTGGGGATTTTCCCTGCCATCATTCTGTATGTCTCTGCTCTTCTGATCTGCAGTCATGTTTTAGTTGGGTTTTGTTATTTAGGTTCTAACTGGTCTCCGGTAGTTGGGCTCCAGCTCGCTGACCATAGCTAGTTGGCTAAATAGCTAATGTTAGCTGGCTAGCTAAGATAACTGCATATAGCTAACATTCTTTGGTTAGATAGCGTTATGTATTTCCAAAACGTTGGTTTACTTTAGTCACTCAAGTCATGAGTGGAAACGATTGGTTTAATTTGAAGTTATACATTTGAAGTTCTTTCTGTTGTAGTTTACATCACAGGGAATAGACCGGTCTTCCATATTACATAACACCTGACTTTATCATTCTTCTGAATTCTTATTGGTTTTACGTAATAACTCCAAAAATAGAACAATGAGGTTAACTTTGCATTGGGACTTTATTTGATATTTTATAAACAATACAAAACATACACACAACAACATCATACAAACATTAACTACATCACACCTGCCCAGACCCACTAGAACACACCTCCATCTCCATTAACTACATCACACCTGTCCAGACCCACTAGAACACACCTCCATCTCCATTAACTACATCACACCTGCCCAGACCCACTAGAACACACCTCCATCTCCATTAACTACATCACACCTGCCCAGACCCACTAGAACACACCTCCATCTCCATTAACTACATCACACCTGCCCAGACCCACTAGAACACACCTCCATCTCCATTAACTACATCACACCTGCCCACTAGAACACACCTCCATCTCCATTAACTACATCACACCTGCCCAGACCCACTAGACACACCTCCATCTCCATTAACTACATCACACCTGCCCAGACCCACTAGAACACACCTCCATCTCCATTAACTACATCACACCTGTCCACTAGAACACACCTCCATCTCCATTAACTACATCACACCTGTCCAGACCCACTAGAACACATCTCCATCTCCATTAACTACATCACACCTGTCCACTAGAACACACCTCCATCTCCATTAACTACATCACACCTGTCCACTAGAACACACCTCCATCTCCATTAACTACATCACACCTGCCCAGACCCACTATAACACGCCTCCATTAACTACATCACACCTGTCCACTAGAACACACCTCCATCTCCATTAACTACATCACACCTGCCCAGACCCACTAGAACACGCCTCCATTAACTACATCACACCTGTCCACTAGAACACACCTCCATCTCCATTAACTACATCACACCTGCCCAGAAACACTAGAACACACCTCCATCTCCACCACATGGCCTCAAACTGAACCTTTTTATTTCTCTCTATCGCCCAGTACTTTACATTTTTAAATAATAAAGCATTTGACCTTTCCACTGTGTTAACAACGGAGGATTAGTTGATTTCCAGTTTTAAGTATAGAATTTATGTCACAATAGTTGAAGCCATGTTGTATGGACCAAACTGCAGACGGAATGTGGATACTCATCTTTTTAATATATAAGAGCAAAGCATCCACAGGAAAAACACTAATTACTAACGACAGTCTAACAGGCTACGTACAAACAAAAGACTAGCAGTGTTAGCACAACCACCCACAAACCCAAGTGACAAACATACTCCTAAATATATGACTCCCAATCAGGAACAACGATCCCCAGCTGTTCCTGATCAGGAGTCACAAGACTAACACAGAAACAGACATTCTAGACAACACATACAGACTTCTTCCGCCACGTCCTGACCAAAATACTACACCCACTACTCCCTCTGCTGGTCAGGACGTGACAGTACCCCCCCCCCCCCCCCCCTAAAGGTGCAGACCCCGGAATGCACCTTAAAAGAAAACACAAAAATCCCCAATACCACAACAAAAATTAATACCCCCTAAACAAAAAAGGGAGGGAAGGGAGGGTGGCTGCCGTCAACGACGGCACTGTGCTACACCCTCCCTCCCCAACCCCCTATCCTGGAGGTGGCTCTGGTTCCGGCCTCCTGCCCTCCCAGGTTGTAGGCAGACTCATTGGGGTCCAGGTCGTAGACAGACTCAATTTGTTGTGGCTCGTGGGCAGGTTCCCTCATTTCCACACTGTAGGCAGACTCATTTACAACACAGTTAGTCACATTCAGTTCTGAGTCATAGGTAGCCTCCCTCGGTTCCGGGTCGCAGGCAGACCCCTCCGGTTCCGGGTCGCAGGTAGGCTCCCTCGGTTCCGGGTCGCAGGCAGGCTCCCTCGGTTCCGGGGTCGCAGGCAGGCTCCCTCGGTTCCGGGTCGCAGGCAGACCCCCTCGGTTCCGGGTCGCAGGCAGACCCCTCTGGTTCCGGGTCGCAGGCAGTCTCCCTCGGTTCCGGACTAGACTCTGTTGCCGATACTCTAGACTGCACACTGTTGCCGGATACTCTGGACTGCACACTGGTGCCGGATACTCTGGACTGCACACTGGTGCCGGATACTCTGGACTGCACACTGGTGCCGGGCTCTTGAGGCTGGGCCGACGCACTGGAAGCCTGGTGCGTGGGGCTGGTAGAGGTGGTACCAGGCTGAAGACAACGCACCCTAGGGCTAGTGCGAGGAGCGGGAACAGGCTGAATAGGACTAGGCCGACTCATGGGAAGCTTGGTCTGGGTTGCTGGTACTGGTCGTGCCATATTGGATGTACTCACTTCCGGGATAGCACGAGAGGCGGGAACCGGAAAGACGGGGCCATGGAGGCGCACAGGTGGCCTTGACCGCACCGCCTGCACAACCCGTCCTGGCTGGATGGAACTAGCAGCCCTGCATGAGCGGGGTGCTGGTACAGGGCGAACTGGGCTGTGCAGGGGCCTGATGGTTGCCGTGCATAGAGCGGGAGTAGGGTAGCCTGGTCCTAGGAGGCGTATCGGCGACCAGATGCGCTGCGCAGGCATCCTCCTACCAGGCTGGATGCCCACTCTAGCACGGCATCTGCGAGGGGCTGGAATGCGCGCACCGGACTGTGCGTGCGTATGGGTGAGATAGTGCGCACCTCAGCAAAACACGACGCCCTCCACTCCATACGCTCCTCCACATAATCACGGGTAGCTGGCTTATGGCTCTTCCTTGGCCTAGCCAAACTACCCATGTGCCCCCCAAATTTTTTTATTGGGGTGCCTCTCCGGCTTCCTCACCAGTCGTGTACCCCGGTAGCGTTCCCGGTCCTCACCAGCCTTTCTCCACGGGCCCTCTCCGGCCAGAATCTGGTCCCAAGTCCATTTCTCACGAGTGTCCATGTCGAAGTCTATTTCCTCAGAATAGTCCATATATTCAGCGTCCTGCTCCTTTTTCCGCTGCTTGGTCTTGTTGTGGTGGGTGGTTCTGTCACAATAGTTGAAACCGTGTTGTATGGACCAAACTGCAGACGGAATGTGGATACTCATCTTTTAATATATAAGAGCAAAGCATCCACAGGAAAAACAATAATTACTAACGACAGTCTAACAGGCTAAGTACAAACAAAAGACTAGCAGTGTTAGCACAACCACCCACAACCCAAGTGACAAACATACTCCTAATATATGACTCCCAATCAGAAACAACGATCCCCAGCTGTTCCTGATCAGGAGTCACAAGACTAACACAGAAACAGACATACTAGACAACACATACAGACTTCTTCTGTCACGTCCTGACCAAAATACTACACCACTACTCCCTCTGCTGGTCAGGACGTGACAATTTAAGATAATTGACGAGAAAAGTCTCGTCCAACCATCGAGTATCTCATTGCACCCTCAAATGCCATGTCTTGAAATATGCAGACAGACAGATTAAAAGTAATTTTACGTTGTATAACTGTACTTCTGACAGCCAACTTTCTAACTCCGCCCATAACTTTATGACGTCATAACATTCCCAGAAGGATTATTGAGTCATTGTTAGTTTTACACTGAAGACATGACTCTGCCGTTGTGCTGTAGAATTAGGGGATTTTGTCTCTTGTATAATAAGGGACTATCATTTGTCCCAACATCACAGGCAACAGACTTTGTTATAGTTAAAGACTTCCAAAAGTGTTTTAATGGGGTTTCTCCCTGTGCACCTGCCAATGTAATCCATTGAACGAGACAAGTTACCAGACAGGACATATTGCTAATGCTCTTCCTATTGATAACCCGAATGACAATTAACTAGTGGTTGGTGGTGGTGATGACGGCCTATTGGATTACGTCGTCCATCGGGATTCCCCCCAAAAAAGAAGACGCTCTGGATTGATCATTGGAGTCAGAGGTGAAGGAGGAGGTTGATCATCAGGAGTCAGATGTGAAGGAGGAGGTTGATCATCAGGAGTCAGATGTGAAGGAGGAGGTTGATCATCAGGAGTCAGATGTGAAGGAGGAGGTTGATCATCAGGAGTCAGATGTGAAGGAGGAGGTTGATCATCAGTGAACCTCTAGGATTGTGGTTGGGCTGGCGTTTACACTTCCAGCTTGGTCATATATTTTGATACATTGAATGTTGATATTGTGAACCTGTGTTATATATTTGTACCTCATGTTTAATGAAGTGATGTCACTAAGTACTTCCCAATATATACAGTGCAGTCGGAAAGTATTCAGACCCGTTCACTTTTTCTACATTTGTTACATTACAGCCTTATTCTAAAATGGATTAAATCATTTTTCCCTCATCAATCTACACACAATACCCCATAGACATCACATTGCCCCATAATGACATCACGTTGCCCCATAATGACATCACAAAACCCTATAATGACATCACAATACCCATAATGACAAAGCAAAAACAGGTAAATAAATGAAACATTTTGATTTTCTTTCAAAAACAAGGACATTTCTAAGTGACCCCAAACTTTTTGTATAGACCTAGGCTGTTCATTATATACATCTACATGATGTATTGTTACACCATGTAGGAGCAGTATAGACCTAGTCTGTTCATTATATACATCTACATGATGTATTGTTACACCATGTAGGAGCAGTATAGACCTAGTCTGTTCATTATATACATCTACATGATGTATTGTTACACCATGTAGGAGCAGTATAGACCTAGTCTGTTCATTATATACATCTACATGATGTATTGTTACAAACATGTAGGAGCAGTATAGACCTAGTCTGTTCATTATATACATCTACATGATGTATTGTTACACCATGTAGGAGCAGTATAGACCTAGTCTGTTCATTATATACATCTACATGATGTATTGTTACACCATGTAGCAGCAGTATAGACCTAGTCTGTTCATTATATACATCTACATGATGTATTGTTACACCATGTAGGAGCAGTATAGACCTAGTCTGTTCATTATATACATCTAAATGATGTATTGTTACACCATGTAGGAGCAGTATAGACCTAGTCCTATACCTAGTCCTATATTATTTTATACTAATACAATTGCTCAGAGAAAGAGATTTAGTGTAACATGTAATTCTCAAAAGGTAGGGGTCTGAATTATTGCCACCCATGTTTTCAATACTCCAGCACCCTCACCTTTGGAGGATAATGACACTGAAATGTTTCATGAGATTAGAGAACACACTGAGTGGGATCTTAGACCATTACTCCAACCAGAATCTCTACAGGTCCTTGATTTATTTAGTCTGCGCTTGTGGACTGCCCTGTTCAATTCAAACCACAGGTTTTCAATGGAGTTCAAGTCCGAAGACTGAGATGGCCATTGAAAATGTTGATTTTGTACCCAATTAACCATTTCTTCATGGATGTTGATGTGTCTTGCTGGAAGATCCACTTAAGGCCAAGTTTCAGCCTCCTAGCAGAGAGGTAACCAGGTTTTGGGCTTAAATATCCTAGTAGTGGGTAAAGTTTATTTATTTATTTCATACAGTAATTTTTGCTAATCTTTATCAAGGGTATCAATAACTAGGTGCTTATTTTGATATCTAGTTATTTGACTGAATCAGAAATACAGATGTGGAGTAGATGTAGAATTTGTTTTAAATTCTCATAAAAAATCTGAACTAATCAAACAACACTTGTTGCTCTTTGTAAGTGTTGATATAATATTCATATTTAATGGAGAGGAAAAAAACGTTTCCCTAAACTGCTTTATAATATTATAATTCAAAAAAGAATAAAAACAGTTTTCCCCTCCTCAACTGCGTTTCCTCCCTCCAGACAGCAGATGGCGATATGTGTCTTTCAGGCGATGTTTCTAGTGTGACGTATAATCTAGTGGACGGAACTCTTCTTCAACAACTGCAGCAATTGGATTTGCAAACTCTGAAATGATTTAGGATTTCTGTGCCCATGAAAACTGTTTCCCAGCATAACATAAGGCGACACTAAATGTTACGTAGTTAGAGAGCATTTCAGAGATCTGAATACAAAAAAACTGTCCGACAGCAAGATCCAGTATTTAAGTTGAAGTTCATCATATGACAAGCGTAACGTTATGACTATAACTACTGTTCCCTGAAGGAGGGAAACTAGGTACAACATACTATTAAATCCGTGTCTCGATGGAAGCCAAGCCTTCCACAGGTGATGAGTCTGAGGCTTGGATTTATTCCTTAAAATGTAATACCGCTCTTCACCGACCCAGGAAGGGGTGAGGCCAAACAGGTGTTGTACCTTGTTTCCCTCCTTCAGAGTAGAACACCTGTTTAGGAGAGGTGCTGGCTCGCAGAGTAGAACACCTGTTTAGGAGAGGTGCTGTCCTCGCAGAGTAGAACACCTGTTTAGGAGAGATGCTGGCTAGCAGAGAAGAACACCTGTTTAGGAGAGGTGCTGGCTAGCAGAGTAGAACACCTGTTTAGGAGAGGTGCTGGCTAGCAGAGAAGAACACCTGTTTAGGAGAGGTGCTGGCTAGCAGAGTAGAACACCTGTTTAGGAGAGGTGCTGGCTAGCAGAGAAGAACACCTGTTTAGGAGAGGTTTTCATTTCATAGGTTTTCATTTTAGTATACTGTAACAACATACTTAATGAGTATATACTACATACTTAATGAGTATATACTATCAGTTCATTTAATGTATTAGTTAATTGTAGGCATACTGTAACTACATACTTAATGAGTATATACTACATACTATTAGTTCATTGTAGTAAACTGTAACTACATACTTAATCAGTATATACTACATACTATTAGTTAATTGTAGTATACTGTAACTACATACTTAATGAGTATATACTACATACTATTAGTTAATTGTAGTAAACTGTAACTACATACTTAATGAGTATATACTACATACTATTAGTTAATTGTAGTATACTGTAACTACATACTTAATGAGTATATACTACATACTATTAGTTATTTGTAGTAAACTGTAACTACATACTTAATGAGTATATACTACATACTATTAGTTAATTGTAGTATACTGTATACTACATACTTAATGAGTACATACTATTAGTTAATTGTAGTAAACTGTAACTACATACTTAATGAGTATATACTACATACTATTAGATAATTGTAGTAAACTGTAACCGAACCGTTTCCTTTCAGTTGAGGCTATGGAACTCTGACCTGTTCACCGAACGTGCTGCCTGTCCCAGACCTGCTGTTTTCAACTCTCTAGAGACAGCAGGAGCGGTAGAGATACTCTCAATGATTGGCTATGAAAAGCCAACTGACATTTACTCTTGAGGTGCTGACTTGTTGCACCCTCGATAACTACTCTGATTATTATTATTTGACCATGCTGGTCATTTATGAACATTTCAACATCTTGGCCATGTTCTGTTATAATCTCCACCCGGCACAGCCAGAAGAGGACTGGCCACCCCTCATAGCCTGGTTCCTCTCTAGGTTTCTTCCTAGGTTTTGGCCTTTCTAGGGAGTTTTTCCTAGCCACCGTGCTTCTACACCTGCATTGCTTGCTGTTTGGGGTTGTAGGCTGGGTTCTGTACAGCACTTTGAGATATCAGCGGATGTACGAAGGGCTATATAAATACATTGGATTTGATTTGTTGTACCTCGTTTCCCTCCTTCAGGGAACAGTAATTATAGTCATAAAGTTACACTCCCTTTCAGTCGGTCAACTTCGGTACAACATACTATGGGAAAATACAATCATTCCCCAACTGACCCAAACAGATACTAAATGAAATGGCCCCTGGCAGACCACCCAGACCTGACCCCGCAAGATACGTCAGTTCTGTCAATTTATTCATTGTCTTTGTTTGAAACACTCCTGTCCATTTTTAGTAAGGACGCACACCTGATTACACATATAGAAGTAGGATTAATCTACCTGGCCTGCACACAAATGTAGGCCTATAAATGTGCCCATTTGGGAATGTCTGATAGTATATCAGACCAGTTCAGTACACATAGTTGATTTTATTAAAACACATGGGGTGATTGGTAGAAAGAAACAGATGACTCTTGGTTGACCAAGATGTATTTTAGTTGGGGACAGTACTAGAACATGATTTTGGGGCTCCAGAGTGGCACAGTGGACACTGTATCTCAGTGCTTGAGGCGTCACTAGTAGAGGTCGACCGATTATGATTTTTCAACGCCGATACCAATAGCGATTATTGGAGGACCCCCAAAAAAAGCCGATACCGATTAATCGGCCGATTTCTAACTTTTTTTAGTTTGCAATAATGACAATTACAACAATACTGAATGAGACTTATTTAACTTAATATAATACATCAATAAAATCTATTAGCCTCAAATAAATAATGAAACATGTTCAATTTGGTTTAAATAATGCAAAAACAAAGTGTTGGTGAAGAAAGTAAAAGTGCATTATGTGCCATGTAAGAAAGCTAACATTTAAGTTCCTTGCTCAGAACATGAGAACATATGAAAGCTGGTGGTTCCTTTTAAACATGAGTCTTCAATATTCCCAGGTAAGAAGTTTTAGGTTGTAGTTATTATAGGAATTATAGAACTATTTCTCTCTATACGATTTGTATTTCATATACCTTTGACTATTGGATGTTCTTATAGGTACTTTAGTATTGCCAGTGTAACAGTATAGCTTCCGTCCCTCTCCTTGCACCTACCTGGGCTCAAACCAGGAACACATCGACAACAGCCACCCTCGAAGCAGCATTACCCATGCAGAGCAAGGGGAAACAACTACTCCAAAGTCTCAGAGTGAGTGACGTTTGAAATGTGATTAGCGCACACCCGGCTAACTAGCTAGCCATTTCACATCGGTTACACCAGCCTAATCTCAGGAGTTGATAGGCTTGAAGTCATAAACAGCGCAACGCATTGTGAAGGGCTGCTGGCAAAACGCACAAAAGTGTTATTTTGAAATGAACGCTTACAAGCCTGCCTGGTGCCTACCACCACTCAGTCAGACTGCTCTATCAAATCATAGACTTAATTATAACCTAATAACACACAGAAATACGGAGCCTTAGGTCATTAATATGGTCGAATCCGGAAACTATCACGTTATTCTTTCAGTGAAATATGGGACCGTTCCGTATTTTACCTAACGGGTGGGCATCCATAAGTCTAAATGTTCCTGTTACATTGCACAACCTCCAATGTTATGTCATAATTATGTAAAATTCTGGCAAATTAGTTCGCAACGAGCCAGGCGGCCCAAAACTGTTGAATATATCCTGACTGCGTGCAATGAACTCAAAATGACACAATTTCACCTGGTTAATATCGCCTGCTAACCTGGATTTCTTTTAGCTAAATATGCAGGTTTAAAAATATATATTTCTGTGTATTGATTTTAAGAAAGGCAATTGATGTTTATGGTTAGGTACAGTCGTGCAACGATTGTGCTTTTTTTCGCAAATTCGCTTTTTGTTATATCATCCCCCGTTTGGCGAAGTCTGGCTGTCTTTGTTAGGAAGAAATAGTATTCACACAGTTCGCAACGAGCCAGGCGGCCCAAACTGCTGCATATACCCTGACTCTGTTTGCAAGAGAAGTGACACATTTTCCCTAGTTAAAAGAAATACATGTTAGCAGGCAATATCAACTAAATATGCAGGTTTTAAAAATATATATACTTGTGTATTGATTTAAAAAAAGGCATTGATGTTTATGGTTAGGTACACGTTGGAGCAAAGACTGTCCTTTTTCGCGAATGCGCCGCACATCGATTATATGCAACGCAGGACAGGCTAGATAAACTAGTAATATCATCAACCATGTGTAGTTAACTAGTGATTATGATTGATTGATTGTTTTTTATAAGATAAGTTTATTGCTAGGTAGCAACTTACCTTGGCTTCTTACTGCATTCGCGTAACAGGCAGGCTCCTCGTGGAGTGCAACGTAAAGCAGGTGGTTAGAGCGTTGGACTAGTTAACCATAAAGGTTGCATCCCCAAGCTGACAAGGTAGAAATCTGTCGTTCTGCCCCCCTGAACAAGGCAGTTAACCCACCGTTCCTAGGCCATCATTGAAATTAAGAATGTGTTCTTAACTGACTTGCCAAGTTAATAAAGGCCTAAAAAGGTTGTAAGTTTTTTATTGGCAAATCGGTGGCCAAATATACTGATTACCGATTGTTATGAAAACTTGAAATCGGCCCTAATTATCGGCCATTCCGATTAATCGGGTCGACCTCTAGTCACTAGACACCCTGGTTCAATCCAGGCTGTATCACAACCCGGACCGTGATTGGGAGTCCCATAGGGCGGCGCACAATTGGCCCAGCGTCGTCCAGGGTAGGCAGTCATTGTAAATAAGAATTTGTTCTTAACTGCCTTGCCCTCGTTAATAAAAAGGTTACATTTGAATAAAGGTAAAAAAAGCTGTTTCATGACAAACTGTTTCTACAAATTCCGTCAAGAGGCACCAACGTTGTGAGAAGGTTTAAAACAAAGGTTCAAACCAATTTATGAATGTAATTGAATCTAGGTATGTTTCGCCTTTAACGTACTGGCATGATAAAATTGGCTGAATATTATACAAGACTTATCAACAGCTCTAATAATTTGCCTCCACAGGAAATCTACACTGGCATTCTAGAATATACTATATATCCTAGAAACCTGGTTAAACTATCATTATGACATCATGGATGAATTCTAGAATATACTATATCGCCTAGAAACCTGGTTAAACTATCATTATGGACATCATGGAGGAATTCTAGAATATATTATATATCCTAGAAACCTGGTTAAACTATCATTTGACATCATGGCATGAATTCTAGAATATACTATATAGCCTAGAACCTGGTTAAACATCATTATGACCATCATGGATGAATTCTAGAATATACGTATATAGCCTAGAACCTGGTTAAACTATCATTATGACATCATGGATGAATTCTAGAATATACTATATAGCCTAGAAACCTGGTTAAACTATCATTATGACATCATGGATGAATTCTAGAATATACTATATAGCCTAGAAACATGGGTTAAACTATCATTATGACTCATGGATGAATTCTAGAATATACTATATAGTCTAGAAACCTGGTTAAACTATCATTATGACATCATGGATGGCCAGTCTTTGTATTCATAGTGTAGTGAATTCAGGGGGTTACCCTGAGCTGAAATCAAACCCTGGGTCCACTGAAAGTCAGCCAACACCTTATAATGTATGCCAAGATGTCTGAACTTCTTTAGGAGGTCGCTAGGTTTTGGGTTACGGTTGCTACAATAGCTTTTTCTATGAATTTGAGAATGGTAACATTTCTCCAGCCCCCATTCCTCAGCTGTTTACCAAACCAAGTCTATGGGCAGCCATTTTGTTGTTGTTGTTTGAACCCTATGTTGTCCCTTTAAAAAAGCCACATCACATCAAAAAGCCAAGTCACATCTGCAGTCCAAACAATAACAAAGATGTCAGTCCACCACTAGTTTGGTTATAAGATGATGATGGGGCTGGAGAAATGTAACTACTCTCAAATTCATAGACAGACCTATGGATTCAAGGACTGACCATCCATGAGATCAACATTATAGTTTTAACCATGTTGAAGCTATAAAGTGTTGATTTACATTGTTTCTAAACATTGGAGTAAAAAAAGCTTATTTGGGATTCTGATGGGGTACAACAGTTGAACTAAGCTCATGAGGCCATTTGCACTGTACACTGTATATAGACTTTTTCTATTGTGTTATTAACTGTACATTTGTTTATTCCATGTGTAACTCTGTGTTGTTGTTTGTGTCGCAATGCTTTGCTTTATCTTGGCCAGGTTGTAGTTGTAAATGAGAACTTGTTCTCAACTGGCCTACCTGGTTAAATAAAGATGAAATAAAAAACATTTAAAACATGAGGCATCTGATGGGGTACAACAGTTGAACTAAGCTCATGTGTTATATTCTTCAAGAATCAATGGCTATAAATAAATAATTTAAAAGTCAAAATATGGATGTAGCAATTGCAGATTTCCCCTTTAACACCAAACTTCAGTTCAACAACTGCAGAGTTTGTGCCTCTGTATTTAAGACAGTACTTACTAGTGTTAATCAGGGCCTGTTCATCGTTAGAACCATTGGACGCCTTAAGATGCGTTTGGGAAACCGGGCCCAGATATCCAGTTTCCTCCTCTTCATCCTCCACTCCAAAAACTGTATACTCCTCTTTCTCTTCTTCCTCTTCTTTCACTGTAACGTCTTTCTCTTCTTCTTTCACGCTAACAGCCTCACCCTCTACTTGTTTTTGTATTGTAACATCCTTCTCTTCCTCCTCCTCTTTCACCAGAGCTTCTTTCTCCGTCCAGCAGACCTCTTCTTTAACAGGAGGAGAGTAACTTAGTGAACTCATGGTCGGGGATGTTAGCTAGCTAGCATTAGCGACTAGCCTAGTTCTAAGCTAACTTAGCAAACCAGCTAGCTGACAAACAACGTAAAATATATAATTAAATGGGCCAACAAGTACATACGACAGAAGTGTGTTTAATACACAGCGACTAATATACACCAAACCAGTGTAAAGAGCGTGAATGTTGTAGCTATGTTGCCTAGAAAGCTACCGAGGTGTCTGACTAGCTGTTGTTGTTGAAGGAGCGTCCCGTCCACTAGATTATACGTCACCTGGCAGCATCGCCTGAACCTAAAAAGACGCACATCGCCACTGCTGACTGGAGGGCAAACGCAGTTGAAGGAACCAAACGGTTATTTTTCATTTATTTCATAAAATATTAATATTACATTAAGTCGTTCAAGAGAAGCATGTGTTGATTGATTTGTGTTTATAAGTGAGAATTGAAAACAACTTTACACCCACTACATATTTGCATTGAACCATACTTCTGACGTGGATCATTTTGACCACAGCAGGCATATCTTTTATCATAGCCAAAATGTGGTTTATTCAATTCTTCAATTTTTCATGACTTTGTCAATCAACTTGTTCTTAATAAATTCTAAATCATGGTTTAGTGTTTCTGTATCAATATGGACTTTTTTACAAATTCAAATCCTTTGGAGTCATTTTGACCCCAGCCAAAGCATCTTTGATAAATAGGACGTTTATTTCAAATCAAAATCACATTTTATTGGTCACATACACATGTTTAGCAGATGTTACTGCGGGTGTAGTGAAATGCTTGTGATTCTAGCTCCGACAGTGCAGTAAAATCTTAACAAGTAAAATCTAACAATTTCACACACTATACCCAATACACACAAATCTAGTATTTGAATCTAGGTTTCTCTGTAGTCATGATCCATCCCACCAGAGGGTGGAGGGGCACCTGTATTAGTGGTTTTGACCAGATAGACACCTGCAGATACACAGTATAATGCCTCCCATGAATTAACAGGTATAAATGATGGGTTATGAATTAACAGGTATAAATTATGGGTTATGAACTAACAGGTATAAATGATGGGTTATGAATTAACAGGTATAAATGATGGGTTATGAATGAACAGGTATAAATGATGGGTTTTGAATTAACAGGTATAAATGATGGGTTATGAACTAACAGGTATAAATGATGGGTTATGAATTAACAGGTATAAATGATGGGTTATGAACTAACAGGTATAAATGATGGGTTATGAATTAACAGGTATAAATGATGGTTTATGAATTAACAGGTATAAATGATGGGTTATGAACTAACAGGTATAAATGATGGGTTATGAATTAACAGGTATAAATGATGGGTTATGAACTAACAGGTATAAATGATGGGGTTATGCTCTCTCTAATTCTCTCTTTCTCTCTTTCCTTCTTTTCTCGGAGGACCTGAGCCCTAGGACCATGCCTCAGGACTACCTGACAGAATACTCCTTGCTGTCCCCAGTCCACCTGGCCGTGCTGCTGCTCCAGTTTCAAATGTTCTGCCTGCGGCTATGGAACCCTGACCTGTTCACCGGACGTGCTACCTGTCCCAGACCTGCTGTTTTCAACTCTCTAGAGACAGCCGGAGCAGTAGAGATACTCTCAATGATCGACTATGAAAAGCCAACTGACATTTACTCTTGAGGTGCTGACTTGTTGCACCCTCGACAACTACTGTTTTTATTATTTTAACCATGCTGGTCATTTATGAACATTTGAACATCTTGGCCATGTTCTGTTATAATCTCCACCCGGCACAGGCAGAAGAGGACTGGCCACCCCTCATAGCCTGGTTCCTCTCTAGGTTTCTTTCTAGGGAGTTTTTCCTAGCCACTGTGCTTCTACATCTGCATTGCTTGCTGTTTGGGGTTTTAGGCTGGGTTTCTGTACAGCACTTTGAGATATCAGCTGATGTAAGAAGGGCTATATAAATACATTTTAAATACAGGTATAAATGATGGGTTATGAATTAACAGGTATAAATGATGGGTTATGAATTAACAGGTATAAATGATGGGTTATGAAAACAGGTATAAATGATGGGTTATGAACTAACAGGTATAAATGACGGCTTATGAACTAACAGGTATAAATGATGGGTTATGAACTAACAGGTATAAATGATGGGTTATGAACTAACAAGTATTAATGATGGGTTATGAATTAACAGGTATAAATGATGGGTAATGAATTAACAGGTATAAATGATGGGATATGAATTAACAGGTATACATGATGGGTTATGAATTAACACATCCCCTCCAGGCATTAAAATACATTCAGGACTTCTTATAGTGAGCATAACATGACAATACATGACATCTAAGTAGCTGAATATTCTTTTGGACTAACAATCTAACAGTTTGAAGGACACAACTCCTGTTATTCTGGTTAAACAGTGAAAGACTAGTTGATTAAGGAGTGGGGATTTTTTTACAATTAGGAAATAAAATGTCATGTTTTACTCGTACCTCAGCCAGCATTGTGAATGGTTAGGAAATAATATGTCATGTTTTACTCGTACCTCAGCCAGCATTGTGAATGGTTAGGAAATAATATGTCATGTTTTACTCGTACCCCAGCCAGCATTGTGAATGGTTAGGAAATAATATGTCATGTTTTACTCGTACCCCAGCCAGCATTGTGAATGGTTAGGAAATAATATGTCATGTTTTACTCGTACCTCAGCCAGCATTGTGAATGGTTAGGGAAAAATATGTCATGTTTTACTCGTACCTCAGCCAGCATTGTGAATGGTTAGGAAATACTAGGTCATGTTTTACTCGTACCTCAGCCGGCATTGTGAACGGTTAGGAAATAATATGTCATGTTTTACTCGTACCTCAGCCAGCATTGTGAATGGTTAGGAAATAATATGTAATGTTTTACTCGTACCTCAGCCAGCATTGTGAATGGTTAGGAAATAATATGTCATGTTTTACTCATACCTCAGCCAGCATTGTGAATGGTTAGGAAATAATATGTCATGTTTTACTCGTACCCCAGCCAGCATTGTGAATGGTTAGGAAATAATATGTCATGTTTTACTCGTACCTCAGCCAGCATTGTGAATGGTTAGAAAATAATATGTCATGTTTTACTCGTACCTCAGCCAGCATTGTGAATGGTTAGGAAATGTGTCATGTTTTACTCGTACCTCAGCCAGCATTATGAATGGTCTCTGATGCAGTGACATACTAGACCATGGCAGTAAATCTAATACTTAGGTGTTTTTAGTCAGGCATGAAAGGTCTGGGGTGGTTCTGTGGTTATAAGTTACTGACCTTGGAATACATTTCTGGCCATGCTGGCAGGGTCTGAATCAAACCCAATGTCCACCTGGTACACTGGCAGGGTCTGAATCAAACCCAATGTCCACCTGGCATACTGGCAGGGTCTGAATCAAACCCAATGTCCACCTGGTACACTGGCAGGGTCTGAATCAAACCCAATGTCCACCAGGCACACTGGCAGGGTCTGAATCAACCCAATGTCCACCTGGTACACTGACAGGGTCTGAATCAAACCCAATGTCCACCTGGTACACTGACAGGGCCTGCATCAAACCCAATGTCCACCTGGTACACTGGCAGGGTCTGAATTAAACCCAATGTCCACCTGGTACACTGGCCGGGTCTGAATCAAACCCAATGTCCACCTGGTACACTGGCAGGGTCTTAATCAACCCAATGTCCACCTGGTACACTGACAGGGTCTGCATCAAACCCAATGTCCACCTGGTACACTGGCAGGGTCTGAATCAACCCAATGTTAAGGGGAGGGAAGATTGGTCAAGAGGGTGATGATTATTGTTGTTCTACTGCCTGATTGTTATGCAACAACACTGTTTACAAAAGATTTGTTAAATCCGCACAACAGTTTTCAGCTGTGCTAACATAATTGCAAAAGGGTTTTCTAATGATCAATTAGCCTTTTAAAATGATAAACTTGGATTAGCTAACACAACGTGCCATTGGAACACAGGAGTGATGGTTGCTGATAATGGGCCTCTGTATGCCTATGTAGATATTCCATAAAAAGTCATTTACAACATTAACAATGTCTACACTGTATTTCTGATCAATTTGATGTTATTTTAATGGACAAAAAAAAGTGTTTTAATTTCAAAAGCATTCCTAAGAGACCCCAAACTTTGTTACATCATCTAGGAGCAGTATAGACCTAGTCTGTTCATTATATACATCTACATGATGTATTGTTACACCAACAAAAAAAGGGAGATTATATTATTTTATACTAATACAATTGCTCAGAGAAAGAGATTTAGTTTAACATGTAATTCTCAAAATGTAGGGGTCTGAATTATTGCCACCCATGTTTTCAATACTCCAGCACCCTCCCCTTGGGAGGGTAACGACACTGAAATGTTTCATGAGATTAGAGAACACATTGGGTGGGACCTTAGACCCTTCCTCCATACAGAATCTCTCCAGGTCCTTGATTGATTTAGTCTGCGCTTGTAGACTGCCCTGTTCAATTCAAACCACAGGTTTTCAATGGAGTTCAAGTCCGAAGTCTGAGATAGCCATTGAAAATGTTGATTTTGTGCCCAAATAACCATTTCTTCATGGATGTTGATGTGTCTTGCTGGAAGATCCACTTATGGCCAAGTTTCAGCCTCCTAGCAGAGAGGTAACCAGGTTTTGGGCTAAAATATCCTAGTAGTGGGTAAAGTTTATTTATTTATTTTATACAGTAATTTTTGCTCATCTTTATCAAGGGTACCAATAACTAGGTGCTAATTTTGATATCTAGTTATTTGACTGAATCAGAAATACAGATGTGAAGTAGACGTTAAGTTTGTTTTAAATTCTCATAAAAAATCGGAACTAATCAAACAACACTTGTTACTCTTTGTACGTGTTGATATAATATTCATATTTAATGGAGAGAGAAAAAACCGTTTCCCTAAACTGCTTTATAATATTATAATTCAATGAAGAATAAAAATAGTTTTCCCTCCTCAACTGCGTTTCCTCCCTCCAGACAGCAGATGGCGATATGTGTCTTTCAGGCGATGTTTCTAGTGTGACGTATAATCTAGTGGACGGAACGCTTCTTCAACAACTGCAGCCACCTCGGTAGCTCGCTAGCCAACAAAGTCGGAACATTCAAGTTCTTTAGACAATTTCGTGGTTTAATTGTCACTGTGATTTAAACATACTTATGTGGAAACAACTAGCTACCCCTTTTGATGTAATATTTACGTTATAAGTCAGCTAGCTGGCTGGTTAAGTTAGCACTAGTCTAGTCGCTAATGCTAACTAGCTATTATCCCCGACTGAGCTCATTAAGCTACTCTCTTCCTGTTAAAGAAGAGGAGGTCTGTTGGTCGGAGAAAGAAGCTCTCGTGAAAGAGGAGGAGGAAGAGGAGGATGTTACAATACAAAAACAAGTAGAGGGTGAGGCTGTTACAGTGAAAGATGAAGAGAAAGACGTTACAGAGAAAGAAGAGGAAGATGCGTTCAGATTGAAAGAGGAGGAGGATGTTACTGTGAAAGAAGAGGAGGAAGAGAAAGAGGAGGATGCAGTTTTTGGAGTGGAGGATGAAGTGAAAGAAGGTGAAGACGTTTTTGGAATGAAGGATGAAGAGGGGGAGATTACTGTCACATTAGAGGAGGACGAAGAAGAGAAGACTGGAGAACTGATTAACACCAGTAAATACAGTGAGTACTATCTTATAAAACAGGGACATTGATCTGTTTAACACCAGTAAATACAGTGAGTACTATCTAATAAAACAGGGACATTGATCTGATTAACACCAGTAAATACAG